>NC_142811.1:53355425-53529571 GCF_049724085.1 Artemia sp. Qi Xiang Cuo
GTTTCAGACATCATTCACCTATGAAAGACTAAGAAACCTTAGCTCAGAAAGGCCTGAAATAGCGAAACTACTCATCCCAAAGTAGAAGTTTCAGACAACAAACGCCTATGACGGACTAAGAATCATAGCTCTGAAAAGTTCAAATAGCAAACTACACATCCCAAATCATAAGTTTCAGACAACACACACCTATGAACGGCTAAGAAAACTAGCTCAGAAAAGACAAAAATAGCAAACCACTCATCTCAATCATAGGTTTCAGTCAACACACAACTATGAAAGGCTAATAAATCCAGCCCAGAAAATTCAAAAGTAGCAAACTACATATCCCAAATCATAGGTTTCAGTCAACACACACCAACGAAAGACTAAGAAATCTAGCTCAGAAAAGTCAAAAATAGCAAACTACTCATCCCAAACTATTGGTTTCAGACAACATCCACCTACGAAATACTAGAAAACCTTAGCTCAGAAAAGCCTGAAATAGCAAACTACACATCCCAAATCATAATTTTCTGACAACACATACCTATGAAAGGCTAAGAAACCTAGCTCAGAAAAGTCGAAAATAGCAAACTACACATTCCCAATCATATGTTTCAGACATCACACACCTATGAAAGACTAAGAAATCCAACTCAGAAAAGCCCGAAATAGTAATTTACATATCCCAAATCATAAGTTTCAGACAACATTCACCTACGAAATACTAATAAACCTTAGCTCAGAAAAGTCTGAAATAGCCAACTACTCATCCCAAACTCGAAGTTTCAGAGAACAAACACCTATGAGTGACTAAGAATCCTAGCTCTGAAAAGTCCAAAAAGCAAACTATACCTCCCAAATCATAATTTTCTGAAAGGCCACACCTATGAAAGGCTAAGAAATCTAGCTCAGAAAAGTCAAAAATAGCAAATTAACCATCCCAAATCATAGGTTTCAGTCAACACACGCCTACGAATGGCTAAGAAATCCTGCTCAGAAAAGTCAAAAAATAGCAACCCACACACCCCCAAATCATAGGTTTCAGACACCACACACCTACGAAAGACTAAGAAATCCGGTTATGAAAAGTCAGAAATAGCAAATTACATATCCCAAATCATAGGTTTCAGACAACACTCACATATGAACGTCTAAGAAAACTAGCTCATAAAACTCAAAAATCGCTAAAGACTCATCCCAAACTATTGGTTTCAGACAAATAACACCTACTAAAGGATAAGAAAACCAGATCAGAAAATTCATAAGTAGTAATCCACCCATCCCAAATCAAAGATTTCAGACAACATACACCTATGAAAAGACTAAGAAATCCAGCTCAGAAAAGTCAAAAATAGCAAACTACATATCCCAAATCATAGGTTTCAGTCAACACACACCAACTAAAGACTAAGAAACCTAGCTCAGAAAAGTCAAAAATCGCAAACTACACATCCCAAACTATTGGTTTCAGACAACATTCACCTACGAAATACTAGAAAACCTTAGCTCAGAAAAGCCTGAAATAGCAAACTACACATCCCAAATCATACTGTTCTGACAACACATACCTATGAAAGGCTAAGAAATCCAACTCAGAAAAGCCAAAAATAGCAACCTACACATCCCAAATCATAGGTTTCAGACACCACACACCTACGAAAGACTAAGAAATCTAACTCAGAAAAGCCCGAAATAGTAATTTACATATCCCAAATCATAAGTTTCTGACACCATTCACCTCGGAAATACTAAGAAACCTTAGCTCAGAAAAGTGTGATATAGCCATCTACTCATCCCAAACTCGAAGTTTCAGACAACAAACACCTATGAGTGACTAAGAATCCTAGCTCTGAAAAGTCCAAAAAGCAAACTACACCTCCCAAATCATAATTTTCTGAAAGGACACACATATGATAGGCTAAGAAATCTAGCTCAGAAAAGTCAAAAATAGCAAATTAACCATTCCAAATCATACGTTTCGGTCAACACACACCTACGAATGGCTAAGAAATCCAGCTCAGAAAAGTAAAAAAATAGCGACACACCCATCCCAAATCATAGGTTTCAGACACCACACACCTACGAAAGACTAAGAAATCCGGTTATGAAAAGTCGGAAATAGCAAATTACATATCCCAAATCATAGGTTTCAGACAACACTCACCTATGAACGGCTAAGAAACCTAACTCAGAAAAGTCAAAAATAGCAAACTAGTCATCCCAAACTATAGGTTTCAGTCAACAAAAACCTATGATAGGCTAAGAAATCCAGCTCAGAAAAGTCAAAAGTAGCAATCCACCCATCCCAAATCATAGGTTTCAGACAACACACACCTATGAAAGACTAAAATATCCGTTTATTAAAAGTAGGAAATATCAAATTACAAATCACAAATCATATGTTTCATTCAACACTCACCTATGAACGGCTAAGAAACCTAGCTCATAAAAGTCAAAAATAGCAAACTAGTCATCCCAAACTATAGGTTTCAGACAACAAAAACCTATGATAGGCTATGAAATCCAGCTCAGAAAAGTCAAAAGTAGCAATCCACCCATCCCAAATCATAGGTACCTAACCTAACCTCCCTGCGGCGCATCCCCTATGGCGCTTTCCTGACCCGCGGCGCATCCCTGCGGCACATCCTGCGGCACTTTCCTGGCCCACGGCGCATCCCGGCGGCGCTTCTCTGGCCCGGGGGATCTTTGGGGACCGGGGGTGGGCCTTTGGGGCACAGGGAGGGCCTTGGGGGGTCTGGGGGGCATTTGAGGACCGATTGGTCCTTTGGGAGCCGGGTGGACCTTTGGGGGCCGGGGGAGGGTCTTTGGGGCACAGGGAGGGCCTTTGGGGGTCCGGGGGGCAGTTGGGGGGCTGGGGGACATTTGGGGACCGGTGTAGGGCCTTTGGGACCCCGTTGGTCTTTTGGGAGCTCGATGTGCCTTTGGGGGGCCCGGGGTGGGCCTTTGAGGGTCTGGGGGCCGGTGGGAGCCCTGGGAACCTTTCGGGACCGGGGGTTCCTTCTGGATTGGGGTATGGGGATTGGAACCCTTTGGATCGGGGTAGGGCGATCGGGGCCCTTTGGGGTTGGGTAGAGGACCTCACGACACTGTTCAAATAGAACTTGTTTACTATAACGACCACACTCAAAACCTCTTCTAAAACCCTTTTTAAAATCATCTTTTAAAACGTCTCTAACGGTTTCGCCGAAATAATTCCATAAGCTGTCTAAAACCGTTTAGCCCAAATAATCCCTAAAAGTAATTTCTGTGTGTTCCCTTTGTTTAGCATCTCTGCGCTCATGCATTTCAAATTTCTAGGAAACCCTTTCCTACGTTAATCTCTTCATCTCATAAATTTTCCTAGCTAAACTATTATGGTTTCGTTAGAATATCAATTTACCTCTCCGACTTAAAGCTCCGTGAAGCCGTATTTAAAAATAGAATTTCTATCTCTTTAGACTCCCGCATAATTCCAAGATAACAAGTGATGTCATTTCTAATTCCTGACACTAAAGATCGATGAAGCCCTATTTAAAAATAGAATATTAATTTTTCTCTCTGACCTAAAGAACGTTTATCCCACAGACCTAAGATTAAAGAAGCCTTAATGTTTCTTAATTCTCCCCTTCGTGAATCAGTTTAAAAATAGAATATTAATTTTTCTCTCTGACCTAAAGAACGTTTATCCCACAGACCTAAGATTAAAGAAGCCTTAATGTTTCTTAATTTCCCCTTCGTGAATCAATAATTCCCCCATCGATTATGTAAATCACCCCTCATGTCATTCGCACGTGGCCAAACAACAACAGATCGATTGACCTTGACACACCTCCATTAGACTCGATCGATAATCCTTGAATAAATTATGTGCCGTCAGCATTATGTAAATCACCCCTCATGTCATTCGCACGTGGCCAAACAACAACAGATCGATTGACCTTGACACACACCCCCATTAGACTCGATCGATAATCCTTGAATAAATTATGTCCCGTCAGCATTAAACTTAATTGTAGATGGCAGCAGGGGTGAGGGACACGAGTAGCACCTCCCTCTCTACTGCCGCCATCAGCGAAATACAATAAAAAAAAAAAAAAAACTTACTAAAAAATCACAAGAAAAAAAAGTCTTGGCTGAACCTATGTAAGATGAGGAAGCCTAGACTCATTAAAAAAATATGATATTAGATCAAAAATTTGTTTTATCGATTTGATGTTTGAGTAAGTTTGTTTCCTTTTTATTTGTTTTATACTGTGTTTTCGCTGGTGACGGCTCTTCTCCTCAATACCTCGCTCTTTACGCTAAAGTTTGACTTTTTGTCCCAATTCAGGAACGACTACTGAAACACAAACGCCGTTTAATTAGAATAATAAGCCTTTTTAAAAGTTCTAAAAAAATGCGTAAAGAGCGAGGTATTGAGGAGAGGGCAACCCCCCCCCCCATATACGTAATAATTTATGTTTGTTTTAAGGTTTGATATTGCTGCTTACTTTCAGTTGAAAAAAACTTTTTTTTATATTTAATTTTTTATAAAGCAAGAAAGTGTGTAGGCCCTCGACTACATGTTTGTTAATTCCTTTGCAGAGTGTGTTTTGCTATGTGCATTCCAATTAGCCATATTTGACCTATTAAAAAACAAGATCCAACTAATTTATAAACCCTTGTTTAAAAAGAAAATATCAAACCTGAATATAACTGCTCGCTAAATTTTGGCTAATTGATAAGTTTCCCGAGGTGACTGGAGAATAACAATTTAAAAACTGAGATTTTGTGAATATTTTCATTGAGTTCAGAGGTGATGTCCTCGAAAATCCATATTTGTATTTTGGCTGCAACAAATCTAATATGACATCATTATTCTGAGTCATCTTTGATAATTCCTGTAGATGGTAATTAAAATAATCATAAAATTGTCCATGTACTGATTTTTGTCAAAACAATAATTGTAATATACTTTATTGTCTATAAATACGTTCATGATTTATTGAATGCCCGTTGGCTGTGACCATAGGTATAACCTGGTGATTGTATGAATAGGATGAAGGAAGATCAGCAGTAGTTAGAATCCGAAAAGCTATTAAAAGTTTTATGAAATAAAAAATTATCGTCCGTCTTTTCTAGATTCTGGCAGCCATCCTCGGAGTCATCTTTGATATTGAGTTTATATATAAAAAAATCGAATGAAAATAAATAGCGACATTACCATTTTTTGACTGAAATTTAAGAGCGAAAATTAAAAAGAAAAAAAAGCTCTTTGTACTGAGTTGTTATTATGCTTTAAAGAAAGCATTTATGCGACAAATCATGCGGCAATGGTACTTAATGGGCAGTTGATAGTTAAAGAGTAATAACTTAATGAGTAATAACATGTATTTTATTTATCAATTCCCGTTTAAAACATCTGAACCGAAAATGTACTGTTTAAGGTAAATAGCAAAGTCATTATCTGTATCTCTTGTCCTTTTTAACTATTTAGTTTAAAAGGACAAGACTTAACTATTTAGTTTCCTTTCAAACGAGTCCCTATCGATACTATAGAACCATTGGTTCGATATCCATCACCTCTGGGGAAAAAACATCAAACAAACAAAAGCACGCCTCGGACATCACCTTTCTCGGAAAAATATTCGCTCAGAAGTAAAGAGCGACATTAAAATGAGCAGAAGTTATTTCTTAAGTGAACGCAGCTTCCACCTTCTCAGTCCCCGCTCTTAGCTCTATATCTTTACAGCGGTTTACTGAAAGGGAGTGTTTTTCAGTAAGTGTTTCATTTATAGACCATTCTAGACCTTGAACCAAAACTTTTGTTGTTTAAAATATTAATAACAAATGCTAGAGGGCAGCTAGCCCCCCTCCCACGTCCCTTTTTTCTCGGAAGACATCCGATCAAAATTTTGAGATGGTCATTTGATTCAGCATGGTTCAAAGGTCGAATAGTTATGCATTTGGGGATGACAAGATCACATATAATATTAGTTAATGGGACATATAAGGACATTTTTTTTTGGGGGGGGGGGTATTTTTCACGGAGAGACTTTTTCGTAAGTAGAAGAGTCTCCGGGGAAGTTATAAAGGGGGAGGACGGGGATATCCTGGGATGACTGGAAAAACGGTCAGAAATTAAATAGAAAAAGACAAATTTTTTCATCTGAAAGTAAAAAGCGACATTAGAATCTTGTACAGAACTTTAAGACTTAAGCGTAAAGAGAGAGGGTTGAGGAAGGGCTAGCTCCTCTCATATATGCAAATTTTCTGTTTCATTTAAGTTTTAATATTTCTCTTTACTTTAAGTTGATAAAACTTGTTGTTTTTTTTTATTTAATCACGATTAAAGTCGATTCTTTGATGCATATATTATCATACTTCTTAGAGTTTTCGTAACTACTAGAAAGGGTTGCTCCAGAGCTGTTCCCTAGGAACCGGGTCAGTTGCCTGGGTGCCGTGGCTTGGGGAGGGGTTGCGGCTGGGGAATTTCTCACTTTGATCCAATTTTTCTTATATTTGAGTCGGAAGCGGGGGGGGCTGTAATTAATTTTTCCTGGGACGCGACCAATCCTAGGAATGGCTCTGGTTACCCCGAACTGTTTGACAACTTTCAAAAATGGAAGGATAGATAAGCTATAGAATGACTAGATTTGGGAAATTTATTAAAAAGAAATCAATGGTACTTGTATGTGTAAATATTGCGTAACTAGGTTACAATGACAATTATTCTTTGCATAGTTACTGCATCTTTGATATTCTGAAGTTTTGTCTTCTGCTAGTAGGAGATCTCGCATTGGAGCGCACGTAGTTTATTTTTCTGGAAGGGGGGGGGGGTCTTCAGTATCAATGCGGAAGGGGAGATCGAAATTTGACTTAGCTAAGAAATGAACCAATACTGTGGTTGTGACGGTTCTTGTGAATCATCAGTTTGGAATTCGCTCATCAAGTCGCTTTTACATTAATTGCACCAAGAGGGTATTATAAGTTGGTCACAGACACAATATGAATTGGTCGTCAAGGCGATTATATAAGCGATTTCGACCTTGATTCTATACTGCTTTTGGTAATAATGTTATTGTTTTACAGGTACTCCCGTACAATCCAGAACACACACGAGAAGTTTCATCAGTTGTATCAGCGACAAATCGGTTTATAGCTGTCTGTACACGGAGACAATTAGCTTAATTTCAATGAAATAAACTACGTTGTAGTTATTTTTTGATCAAATATTTAGTATAAAGAGTTGGTATTTTGGTTGGGTTATGTTAGGTTAGGTTATGTTAGGTATTTACTATAATGCGTTCTAGGTGGCCTACTTTCCATGATTCTAAGTTGTATTTTACATAATTTTGTTACTAAAGTATTATATTTTCATCATATTTTGGTATATTTCAGTAGGATTAACCTGTCTTCACTTTTCGAGTGTGCTCTGGATTTTACGGGAGTACCTTTTTTACATTCACTCGTCATGCCCTCATAGCCAATTGGATGTTGAAGAAAAACATCCCTCGTATCGAGGGGTTGCCACTGTGTGTACATCGTGGATCACCATCTGTGCTGCACAGTTCCGTTCTCATGGCACAGTCCCCGCAACGCTACGCACAGTTCCGCCACGCTTGCCACGTGACCCTTATGCACGTGATTCCTGATAGCTGGCAACCCCTCGTTTCGTATTTGTGGGGATTCTTTCATAGAATGCAGTTTATTCCAAGGGTTATTTAAGATGAAAAGAGTTTAGAGACATACCTTGATGGGTAGCTCCGTCTCTTAGCGCTCTCTTTTATTGTCAACCATACAACCAGAATGCCCATATTTCTGTTCGCATCGGAATTTCCGAAGAATTAAATGATCGCATGTTGCAGCTTTAAGTGAGGTTTTAACTCTAAATGCTTATTTCTGGATCTAAATTTTTTCAGCAAATAATTTAAAAACTCTTAATACTACGAGTTTCTAAATAAACTGTTTTTTCTAAGTATGGTTTTCTCGTCGTCTTTAAAATGACGAGATATCTTAATGTTCTGACTTGTAAATTATGACTTGTAAATAATAAGCCCGTTTTTTAGCACTAAGTTCTTACATCTTTCTGCAAAGACTATCGTTTTTTAACTCGTCTTTGTTATAAGATCTTACAGCTCACTGATGTTAGCAAAACGTGTGACGACCGCCACTTTTTTGCCATACAGAATAATGACGAGAGAACTTTAATGATCTACTCATTGTTCCTCTAACGCTGCTTATCAGAGCATAATGATGAAATACGCTTGCACGAAAACGATCAAAGATATAAAATCTTAGTTCAAATATTTCACTTTTAAACGTCTTCTTGACAAAATATATAAGATCTTAGGATATTGATGAGTGAAAAAACAGGCCTAATGTAAATGACTCAAAAATCTTCAAAATTATAACTTGTAATTATATATCAGTTTTAATTAGCATCTAATCATGGTTTCAGCTACCGCTATAACCTAGTATAGGACCTTATGATAAAATATCTCTTTAGCCACTTATATTGATGAAAGCAAAGCATATTTTAAATACGGAACCTAACCTAGGTACCTTTTTTCCGCTAAACCCCAAACAACAATAGTATAAATATATAGTATAACAATAGTATAATAGTATACAATAGTATAACAATAGTATAAACAAACAACAATAGTGTCTTTGATATGTGTGTTTTAGCCTTATTTTTATTGAGTAGATTTCGTTTGCCGACAGATGTCGACAGATGAATTATTTGTTTTACTTGGGGTCCAGTAGTGGAAACGTTTCTTCTTAAGGAGGCCCTAGACGGTTAATCATTTTGATCAAAAGCTTCCGTCAATCGATTGACTCAAGCATGATTGACTGTCTAGGAACATGTTTGACGCTTGAGTCAAGCCTTCACGGTGATTGATAGAAAGTTTGAATGACTCAATCATTTTGACCAAAAGGAGTGTATTAGATTTGCTTTAATCGAGACTGAAGGGTCGATTGAAGGTTGATTTAAGCACGCGTCAATCGATTGACGGAAACTTTCGATCAAAATAATTGACCGTCTAGGCCCTCCTTTATGGAAGATACCAGGAAACGTTTTCGTATGAATAGAGCTTTGATTTAATAAAAAAGATTTGGAAATTTTTGGCCATGATATATCTCCAGTTTCGAGTTTTTAGAACGGTTCCCTAAAATGGGCTTAAGCTTGTTTTTTTTTTTAGGCAGAGGTTGTCGGAACAGTTGATGGGGGAATTATTTGCTCAAAGTGGAGCCCAGACATGGAAATCCTTCTCATTGTTACGAGGGAAACAAGGAAACTTTTTCTTATGAATAGGGATTTTGACTTAATAAAGGAAATGGAGGTTTTTATGGAAGAATTTGGAGAAGGTGAGTAATCGCCTAGGATTTAATAGTTTTTAAATAAAAAAATAGAAATGAGAAAATCTTCCAAGAAAGCTATTCTAAATTCAAAAATCGAATCTTGATAAATTAGTTCAAATATTATTGCTGTTTTCGGTGAATAAAAACAGGAGATGAAATAATAGAGAAATAAATATAGTAAATAAATAGAGGAATGTCCACGAATAACAGAAGTTATTTTGTCAAAAATTAGGCATTCGACAGGAAACTTGTTACATTATGATTATTTTCGAATGATCTCAGAGAGGGAGAACGTAATCATCATCAGTGTTTCCACTTTCAAAACAAGAAAAAACTGAAGCCATGTAAAACAAAATCAAAAAATCATTCTGGGAAGTGAAAACTCACCAAAAGATTAAATTCAAGAAACTTTTTTGGGGAAATGGCTAAATTGCTCCTACGTGAAGACTGAAATTGAAACTGTTGAATTGTATAATGAGGAGGGATAAAAAATTACTGAGCCGTGTGGAATACCAGTGGTACCTTCTCCTTTTTTTCTTCAAAAGGTTTTTTGATTTTGCTTCACCTTTTACTATAAAATGTAAAAATTGAATCAGCGCGTAATCTAGCAGTTCTTGAGGAAGTGGTAGCATTTAATTCTCATTTTATTATTTGAATCGCTGATAAAGCCTTGTCCTAAAATTCTTTTAGTTATAATAGAAACCGTCCTGATAAAAAGTATAGGTAATTTACAAGAGTCGAAAATGGCGCTAGTGTCAACAAAACAACTACGCCACTTAGCTTTTGGCGTCTTGGCATTTTTTCTGTGTATTAATATGGCGAAATGTATAGCCTATAATTAATCTAATTCGCAAAATGAGCGCAACAATAAGTGTCTGACCGCTGTTTCTAAAAAAAAAGCAATTACAAAGTTTGAAAAAAATACCAAGAAAAGCCTAGCGCTAGATGGCGTTGATGATCGTAATCTGATTCATCCGATGGCGCTGATGATGCGTGTATCGAGTCCGCGCTAGCCCTTTGACGCTCTTGGCAGAGAGATGACGCTCATTGTACATTTATTGTATACGACGGGTTTTCAATATATTATTATTATTATACATTTATATATATATATATATATATATATATATATATATATATATATATATATATATATATATATATATATATATATATATATATATATATTTCTATCTAATAAGGGTTAGCACAGGTGCACACAGTTCTGAATTTCAGGAGGAGATTAGAAGACATGCTAAAGAGGACGGGGGTTGAAGGGCATCGTAAGGTGATCAGTTTTCAATTTTCATGGGATTTGTCAAACTCAGACTGGAGCTCCCTTCTTCGTATTACTATTATTATTATTTATCGAGAACCCGGGTCTTCGTACAAAAAGAAAATTAGGGAGCACTACAAAGAAAAAAAATATCACTATACAATTGTGACAACGTAACTAGAGTTGAAGAAGTCGATCCAACCATGCAGACGTGTCAATTTCCTCAACATATCAAAAATATGGTTGATTTGTCAAATTTGTCAGTTGTCAAACCGGTATTTTATATTCACTAGTTAAAAAAAATACCTAACGTAAAATACGATTCAAGTCCTAAATATTGTCCTCCAGAGGGGTCATAAAAAAGGAGTTGTAAGCCGCAAGGGTGAAATTACTATTTGGGACTTCGTTTGCTAGATTCCTTGAAACAAGAACGGTGTATCTGTCACAATGTTTTCTCCGTTGACTGAAACTACCTTGAACCTAGTCAAAAGTTATACTGTTTAGTACCTCCGACCATTTTTGGTTCACCTTTCTTACATCCTTAAGGTACATTTCTCCTTCAATTTTTTCATTCCTAGAGAAAAAAAAGAGAAGGTGTAGGAGTTCTGTACTAAGGCTGGTAATAGGTCCACCGTCTTGTGTTATAAAGCACCTTCGTCAAATCGAAGAGCCTAGATGGAACGATTTTGTTGGTAAGAATAGACTCTTTGCATCAACTCACCAAGGGCCATTTTAGCTCATATTAGCCAGAGAACCCTCAGATAGTTCGAGAACCTCCTCCGTATTACACTGAATTACTTATTTTATTGACACCGTATTGCATGGTTGATGGCTTTTGGAGGCAGACCTCAGACCATGTGGTGGGACAGCCTAAGGAAGTATAGCAGCAGATCAGCCGGTCTCGAGGAGTAAATTTGTGACACTCCGAACGCCTCCGACCTTGCGACAGGAGTCTTGCGTAAGCTAGGTCAAAGCGTAACAAAACATTATCATCTCAGCTGTACAGCTTCAGTAATTCAGAATTTCTAGGGATACAATGAGAGAAAGATTGAGATAGATAAGACACATCTTGCGGATGAAGAATGAAAGATAGCCAAAGATCGTCCTTTTTGGCCAAACAGAAAACAGGTCGTTCTCTAATGGGGCGAGAGGAGGTCGTAAGGAAGAGTTAAGGAAACTTATTGGGAGGGTGTAAAAAGGAATCTTTGAATAGACTGGGACGGAGGAGGAGCGTGTGCTGCTGGGTTGGCCAAGGCGGCTTGGGGCTGCAGTGAGTTGTTAGTAGTTATAGTATATAAATCGGTGTTTACATTAGCTTGTGTAAATAACTATTGGTCATGAGTCAGCGTTTATATTAGCTACTGTTAATAATTATTGGCCATGAATGGCATTTACATTATTAGCTTCTGTATTAGAAAGTAAGCTCTAAAATTGGTAAGCTCTTGAATCTGGCAATTTAAATTGGTAAGCTCTCTCCGAGGTTCTGATCAGTTTGTCAGCATATTTTTTGCCTATCAAGGTGGTTAAACATTTAAAACCACATCATCTACATTATGTTATGTTAGTATTTTTCTTGCGGAACTTAAATTATTCTCAGCTTTGGAGCTTTCGCTATAAAAATATAATATAAATAAAATAAATAAATATAATATAAAAAATAAAAATATAAAAGCCACTGTTGCCTTATTTTGCAGGAGGACCAAAACCTTTTTTGTAGAAACTACTGTTAGTTCAAACAGTCGAAAAACCATATTTTTTCCCTGTGTTATGGTTATTCAATGTGGGCAATCAACTTAGAAAAGACTTCTAAATTTGTATAAAAGTTTTTAACTCGTATTATTTTAACTTAAAAACTTTTAGCTTATATAAAACTTCTTTTCATAAGAAGGTTAACAATGCGTCAATTTCTGGATAAAAAAAGCCTTGTATTGCTAAGACAAGAGATTGCCAAATTAATTTTTTTTTATAAACGTATTAATAATATACTATTTTCTTCATTTGCAAATTTTCTACAAATAGTGATTTTCACAGTTGTGGAATAAGAGGCTCTGAGGATGTTGACTAGGAAATCTGGCAACTCCTGTATCGTTTATTATTAGAAACTTTTTAGTGTGTTTGGAAAATAAATCCAGGTAACGGTCGTGAAGCTACGCATCGTGATCCATTCAAGGTCACGGTAAAGAGATTCTTCCACGCTAAAGAGTAAAGAAAGATCTTCCACGTATTTTTGGGCCCAATATGCCACAGTTAAATATTTACCAAGGTGTTCTGATTATAGTTGTCTTTAACTTCCTTTTAAAGTAACCAACATGTGTGTTCCACGTCTTCAGGGGTCTCTCAGGAGACCATTCCCAAGGAGGGTGCAGCGGCTTACACTTTCGACGTGACGGGAGTTAGATGCTGCATCCTGTGCTGCATCGAGGAATAGTAGGATTGGTTAGGTCTTCTTCTTTCATCTTTTGTCTTCTTTCATGTCCTTCTCCAACTTGGATGAATTAACTCTTCGACAATTCTGGTATTCATGGATGAATCATGATTTTTGTTTCCTAGGTGCACCTGTTACAGTTGGTTGGGGGAAGAAAGAAACGCAGTTTCACGGGTCAGTGGGGAAACAAGCTCGAGATGTCAAGGTCCAAGTTCATCATTCGCTAACTGATTGGGATGACAGACTTCCACGAGTAACGTGGCGTGGTGATGGAAAATATTTTGCTGTTTCTGTTGTTGATCCTGTAAAAGGTAAGTGTTTGGGCATACGGGGGGGGGGGGGGGGGTTAAAGGCTTGTATCCTAATAACGGGACGCTAGCTGCTTTTATCCTCCTTACAAATAAAAAGAAAGAAGAATAAAGAAGCATAGATTCTGTCTATGTGGCAGCGCAGCAAATTTTCACTACGAAAAAGAAAACTGACTAAGCTTAAAAAAAGTACTTCAAATCGTGTGCATGCGTCTTTGTTCTGGCACTATTTATCGCGCTATATTTGTGGCACTTTTTGTTTCTTCAAAGCGAACTTCCGTTTTAATTCAAAGCCTTTTAGCTATATAAAAGAATGATTTGCTTATATTGAAGGATGCTACAACTTCATCTACTTTATTATCGGAGTAAAAGAATGTATTTTTTTAAAACATAAGTGCCTGTACAGCAATATAAATTTATTCTAATATCGAATTAGGTATTTCAGGCCCTAATTTTCTAGTGGCCTAGAGCCCTGAACTTTGTCGTAATAAAAAAGGCTTCAATTAAAGAATACAAAAGCAAGAATATTCCTTAAAATTATTAAGCGTATATCAGGGGGTATAGCTCCTTGCTATCAAAGCAATTAATCATGAAAACAACGGATCTATGACCAGTAGAATAAAAAAGAATATTCAAAAGAAAATTAAGATCTAAATATGACAATTTTGATAAATATACAATTTTGACAAATATGACAATTATAGACAATTTAAGATCTAAATATGAAAAGAGTCATGTAGTGGCGCGGTGTGTTTGACCTGAGCTTGGTAATATGGGACCCAGAGATCGAACCTTGCTGTAGCAACAAACCGCAGGGTCGACGCAGGGACCTTAGTAGTCAAGTAACGTCGTTAATCCGATTACTTACTTTAATCCGACTACTTACTTTACTTACGATTACTTACTTTAATACGCTAATCCAAATATAAAAAATACAATAAAAAGAAACTCAGACCACACAATACCTCACAAAGTCACAGAAAAATAAAGCACACAATAACTACTCTGTGTAGGAACCACGGAGGTGGAATATAAAGACTATTGAGAAAAAAAAATGAAAACGATTTTAAAAAAAGAAAGAAAAAGCGTGGCCTCTTTGCGTACAGGTGAAATATTAGTTTAATTGTTCTTCTTCTTCTTCTGTTTCTTCCTACTGGACATAGATCCCCTTTTTCCAAGGTGTATTTCTTTAGTTTTGCCACGGTTGGCCAGTTCGACTTTAGATCTGTTAGTATAAAGCTTTCCAGTTAAACGGTAACCAAATGAGGTTACTTTCTCCAACCGAGGTCGTTATTATCTGCGCTCTTAATATTTGGATCTTATCTAGAAGTTATCATAGCAAAAAGTATATTTTCTTCTATTTTCATTTTTTTCAATAACTATCTTCTTTGTATACTCTCTTTTACCATTTCTTTTATCACTTTCCTTTCCTTTTTTGTACCCAATAATTTTGTACCCAAAAAATTTTTGAGATATTATAATATACACTGAGATTAAAACTTACGTTTTCTCATTAACAGGTGGGACACGATTTTGTGTCTTCTGGGACCGAAGGATTTTTGGTGATAAAACTAACAGTTGTAATCACTAGATTATGCAATCGAGTTGTAACGTAAGGAGCCAATAAAGATTTACAAATATCAATCGACGGAATCATTTATGACTAAGAAAGACGACACTTAATTCGATGAATTTTCCTGTTTGGCAAAATTCAGGATTTTTTTTTTAATTTCTTAGCATTCGTCTTTTAAATTTCACGAATATAGCTTAGCTTTTTTCCACTGTTAAGGGGTGGAAACGCTCAGACGTTTTTTGTATGAATTTTTGGATTGGCTAAACGGAAAGCAGGTCGCTCGCGGTTTGGGTGAGAAGATGTCGTAATGAAAGATCTAAAGGAAATGGGAACTTCCTGGGAGGGAGTCAAGAGGAAGGCTTTGAATAGATTAAGATGGAAGAAGAGCGTGTGTAGCTGTGGTGGCCTCAGCTGGCTTGGTCCTGCGGTGATCTGTTAGTAGTAGTGGTAGTATTATGTACTCAGCAGCAACACTGAAAAGGGGCATTAAAGATTCTCGAAACTATTTCCCGATTATAATACAAATCAATTTTATACGATGCAAACATTAACTAATAATGGAAATTCTTATTTTGCGAGGGGTCTTTTTGCCAAAAAAAAGAAAAAAATCCAAAATTTGGTATCTCAATAAGTCAAGGAGTAACAAATGCTGAGTTTTCCTTGCAGAAATTCGCATATTAAAGATCTTTGATAGAGATGGACAGCTACAGTACACGAGCGAATATGCTCCATTTCTTGATGCCCCCATTTCTTGGAAACCTTCTGGAGCCTTAATAGCTGCTCCACAGCAGACTCCTACTGGATACCAAATATCCTTCTTTGAAACTAATGGTTTAAGACACGGGGAGTTTGGTCTACAACCTGACTTGCAGGTAAGTAATCTTTTCTTTTTATTATTTTCTAACGGTAAATTATTCTTCTAATAATTTCTGAGGAACTTTTTCTAATAATTTTGAACATGAATGTATGTTGCCGCACTTAGGTTTTTGTTTTTGTGGGGAAGCAGGTGGCTCTTGTTTAAAGTTCAGGAACTTGCCAGCAACCCATCTTTCAGAGGTACCAATTGGGGAGAGGGTGTAGAGAAGGGGGCAACTGGCCCCTGGATTTTGAAGAATACCTTTTTGATATTTGTATTTAAAAAATGCCGCCGCCCCCTAGCATTTTCCTGCGTGTTCAGTGAAAAATTGAAAACAAATATTACGTCCCCTCTTGCGCTTTTGCCCCTTCAGTCTATGAATTTGCGCCCCTTCAGTCTATTAATATCCAAGTCCCTCTTTGTTAACATTCTTATGTAAGCTGGCTACTGAGCTTAATTGTTATTTTACCAACCCCCCAAAAAAAGAAAGTAAATTTTGATAATTGAATGGAAGAGCTTTTAAAGAAGTGATATAAACACTTTTTACATCTTTATACGTCTTGATAATTTGCTTTTGTGTGTGCGTTTGTGCTTTTTTGTGCACTTTTTTCTTTTTTTTCTGAAAATTAAGCTGAACTAATCAAGCTAGAAACGTGAAAATTTATGCAGAATAACTTTGGAACCATGAGAATGGGTGTAGGCTAGGAAAATCCCACCCTCCCCCTACCCAAAAAATGGGCAAACCGAAAACCTGATGTTATGACAAAAAGTATGTCTTAAGATGCCGACTATACCGAGGAGACAGAGGCGGTGCCAGGCTACATTTGCAAGGGCTGTAGGGCCTAAAGACCGTAGACAGGAGACTGAATTCTGTCGAAGCCGAATCTTTGATAACAAAAGAGCTGGCAGATCGGATATATATATATATATATATATATATATATATATATATATATATATATATATATATATATATCATATATATCATGTATATATATATATATATGTATATATATATATATATATATATATATATATATATATATATATATATATATATATATATATATATATATATATATATATATATATATATATATATATATATATATATATATATATATATATATATATATATATATATATATATATATATATATATATATATATATCATGTGGTTTCACAGTGGACTGGTGCCCTCCATGGCAATATGGGACCTAGAGTCCGATTTCTGGGCAGATTTCTAGATTTTCATTTCTAGAGTTCGATTCAAGGCTTGGCAACAGGTCTGCTGTCTGACCTTGTAAGAAAAGACCCAACAGCTGAAACTTCTGAGGATATTTATTTATCCTTTATTCCTCCCTATATATATATATATATATATATATATATATATATATATATATATATATATATATATATATGAGAGAGAGAGAGAGAGAGAGAGAGAGAGAGAGAGAGAGAGAGAGAGAGAGAGAGAGAGAGAGAGAGAGAGAGAGAGAGAGAGAGAGAGAGAGAGAGAGAGAGAGAGAGAGAGAGAGAGAGAGAGAGAGAGAGAGAGAGAGAGAGAGAGAGAGAGAGAGAGAGAGAGAGAGAGAGAGAGAGAGAGAGAGAGAGAGAGAGAGAGAGAGAGAGAGAGAGAGAGAGAGAGCTATGGTAATATTTCTTTCTATTCTTCTTTGTGATGGATTTTTGTTCGTAACGAAAACGGCGCTAGTCTGATTATGTTTTTTGAAAGTGAAGAAATCGAGTACATTTCATATTTGACGGTTTTTTTCCCCATGCTTTCAGCCTTTGTCTGAAAGTTATCATATTTATCGTGGAAATTTGATAGCATAATTGTTTACTAATATTAATAACGATAGCTGTAACTGTACAGAAGAGGGGAGGGGCGTATCGCCTAAGACTCTGTGAAAAGAACCGGGCGTATCAAAAGAACCCTCTGTCAGGAGTATCGGGAAATTAAAGCCTAAAAATATACGTTTTTGAGGTTTTGCCTTTACTCCTAGTAAAGGTCCTCGGCACGATTCACCCTCCGTGCAACGTTTGGACGTTTGAAGCCCTGTGTTTACAGCTGAGTCAGTGACTCGGTTTTTGTCTTTCAACTCCGAGAATCTGTATTTCGAAAGCTAAGTTCTCTAAGTTGGATTAAAGTTAAATTAAGTCTTTCTTCAATTAAATGTTAAAAATAAAAATCGGAACTTTGCAGGCCACAATTTTTTTTTTTTTTTTGGAACGGTTCTTTTGGAATAATCTTGGGGATGGGGAAGGTGGTTCCCTTGTTGGCACATGCGCATAGAAATTTGAACTAGATTGAGCTGACCTTGAATTGAAGGAAACCTTTTCAAGTTGAATACTGTTATGCTCGTCCACTTTGTCCGCATTTTCTTGTACTGCGCTTTAAGTTCACACTTATGTTTTGTTTATATCTTAAACTCTCTTGAAGAGGCAAAAGTTTTCATGGTCCATTCTCATTGCGTTTTTATGGCGCAAATTTTAGCCAATCAGATATTTGATAGAATTTTTTTATTGGCTCTGTACAGTTACAGCTATCGTTATTAATATTAGTAAACAATTATGCTATCAAATTTGTCAATCAGAATATTGGCTGACGAGCCAATCAGAATGATTGATGCGGTTCACTGCTGTCAGACTGCTATTTTATCGTAACAAGTTAAAGAAAAAAAAAAACCTAACCCAAAATAATACTCCAGTCCTAAATGTTGTTTTCCAGAGGCGTTATAAGTAAAAAGGAGGTCTAAGCCGCAAGGGTGGAACTACTGTTTGGGACTATGTTTGCTGGATTTCTTGAAACAGGAACGGCGCATCTGTCACAACGTCTTCTCCGTTTACTGAAACTCGTTGAAAGATATATTCTTTAGAGCCTCCAACCATTTTTTATTCACCTCACTTATATCCTTGAGATATGCTTCTCCTTTAAGTCTTTTCATTCTTAGGGATAAAAAAGAAGGTGTGTGACTTCTGATTACGACGCGTAATTAGTCCACCGTCTTTCGTATACTAGATGCCTGTTATGAAACAACTTCATTGAATCGATGGGCATAGATGAGACGATTTCGTGAGTAATAACAGACTAATAACTGAATATTTAACAAAAAATTCTGATTGGCTCAAATTAGAGCTAGCTGCATATTGGTATTAGTAAAATTTCATTGTGACTGGGCCTTAGGGGGTTTCTCCCAAAGACAACGGCAAATGAGGAGCTGCAAATCCAAATGATCTGATTATTTCACTGGAAAATACTTCTGGTCAATTATTGTGCGGAAACACACGGGTATGTTGGATTGCGTGTTTGCTTGCAAGAGAACCGGGGGTTTTTCGCCTCCCATGGTTTTTCACTTTTCTGGTTTCTGGTTACTGGTTTCTCGACGTTTTTTTTCTAGTTTTCGTTTATTTCTCAAATTTAGACAATTTGTGGGAATTTTTTTATCTGAAAGCTCTCCAGACTCATGGCAGGTAGGATTGAGCTGCAATCTACAGATTTTCTGGATATGGCTTCATCTCTGTGCTTTATCTTGAATCGATTTCGTGTATTTTAAATCAAGTTATATCCCCTTATCCCCTCCTAGATATAGATATCCCCTACTATCCCTTCTCTCCTAGAAATGTAATTGACTTAGGAAGAAACATCTAGAAAGAAACTGTTTCTTGATTTAGATCTAGGAAGAAACAGTTTCTTCCGGTTTTGTTTTTTCAGCCTTTCGGATAGTGATCGTGTTTCAATATCTAAGTGCTGCTCTTTAAGTAAATTTCAAAACACTTAAAGCTACAACCCAAAGAGTATGGGTGACTTAGAAGAGGGGAACTCGGGCTAGATTCCATAAAAAAAAATATCAACACTGTCTGGGGTTTGGAGACACTTGACTTTTTTTCAGTTTAATAATAAGAATATTTAAGATTTGTAAAATTAATATTATTTTTGAAATTTTTAGGTATTTTAAAAAATTTTAGGAAATTTTTAGGTATTTTAGGTATTTTTGAAATTTTTAGGTATGTGACATTAAATGGAACAATGAGTCAAATATTTTATGCCTTTATTGTCAAAGAAAGGTCAACGATGACATCCAATTTTGTGTTCAGCTATGGACGTCTAGCAACTACCATTGGTATTTAAAACAAGAACTGAACTATGGCAAAGGTGTATCTATCAACACTTTCTTTTGGGATTCCGTCAAACATTTCAGGTAATTTTATTTGCAATACTAAAAGCACAAAAGAGAATTAAAATGAAATCTAATTGTTATAAATTAAACAAACAATATATGTTTTTAAAAAGCTAGGAAAAATCGGCAATTAAATTTCTAATTGAAAAATTGTAGGTGCAGTTTTTTGTAGTAAAGGACGTCAACTTCGGCAGAAAGAAATGTGGAGACGAGTTCTTTAACAGTAAGCTAAAAATATATGGCATTAAAAAAACCTAAAAATGTGTAGCTTTTTTTGAAGGTGTAGCTGTAAGTGTAGCTGTAGCTGTCAATACAGCATTAAAGAACCTAAAAATGTGTAGCTTTCTTTTGAAGGTGTAGTTGTAAATGTAGGCGTAAGTGTAGTTGTAGCTGTCAATACAGCATTAAAGAACCTAAAATGTGCAGCTTTCTTTTGAAGGTGGAGTTGTAAGTGTAGCTGTAGTTGTAGCTGTCAATACCTAAACAATCTTTTGGGATTGACGGGATCAGTGCACTCCATCTAAAAAGTGGTGGGCCCGCTCTCATTAGTCATGTAACCCTCCTAATGCAGATTATCCTCATTCAGGGTATTGTCCCAACCACTTTCTCAATTGGAGATCTTACGCCAGTTCCTAAAAAAGGAAAAATTACCATGCAATGCTCCTCTTTCCGTCCACTTACGATTACTACTACCCTTTGCAAGTTATTTGAACTTTTATTCGTAGATGAGTTTGAAAAACTGTGTTGCAGTCCACCAAGACAATTTGGTTTCTAACGCGGCATTGGTTGTGTGGAAGTACGCCATGTCGTTGCATATGCATTCCTGGATGCAAACAAATCACGATAAAGTCTAGCGATCGGGGGCTTGTACCTGCAGAGAGTGTTTGAATCATTGATTCATGCACGTATGTTGCTAAACTCAGCTAAAAGAGGAGTGAACTCAAATATCATCCGGGCTTTCCGTGATATTTATTCTCACCTTCGCGTGCGACTCAAGCTCCCTCTCGATAAAGGCCTTCCGCCAGCCCCACGGTCATCTTTGATACCAGTCCGTAAAGGTGCCCGTCAGGGAGCAGTTTTATCCCCCAATTTCTTCAATAACTACATTATTGAACCTCAAGACAGCTGTCCTTCATCATGCATTCTCAGGTCCATTGACATCTCCCTAGTATGCTATGCCGATGACACGCTGAATCTCAACCGGACGCTTAATCACCTTTCCGAAATATTTTCATGTCCTCAGTCGAACTACGAGAAAGTCGGTCTGAGATATAACTCCCAAAAGTCGAAAGTTTCGTTTTATAATTGGAAGAATGGCCCTCCTACTAATATCACACTAGGTGATTGTTCAGTAAAACCAGTTGATAAAATAGTATATCTGAGGCTTCCAATAGGTTCCTCATTACAGTCTACCCGTTCCCTCCTGATCTCACATCTTGAACGGTGAATATCCAGCTCCTATGCTTTGATCGTTAAATCCACTCTGAGATTTAACCGTCCACTACTGGCAAGTATTTACAACGCTACCGCTCTGCCACATATATTATATGTGACCCCTTTCTGGACTTTATTGGCAAAACGTGAAAAGCCTAAAATCCGCTCTATATTTTTCAGTTTTGCAAAGTACCTACTAAAATTTCAACCTTGGACAAAAAATAGTTTTCTGATTCGGCGCTATAACCTAGCGGACCCAAATCTAGCTGTTGAGACACTTATTAGCCGGCAAAAAACAAAACCCCCAATTCTAAAGCACGCGTGGGCAAGTTTGCTTGTTTATTTTCCCTTTTGTTTCCCTTTTTTTTCTTTTTTTTCTTTTTTTTCTCCTTTCAGAAGTTTTTGTCTTTGTTGCTATTTTCAAAGAAGTTGTTGTTTCTGTTGTAATTTTTGAGTATGCTATCTTTCAGTTTCCACTTTTCGTACTATTTTGTATACTATTTAAGAGTTGTTGCTTTTGTTGTTATTATTATCGTTTTGTTTCCTCTTTTCGTATTTTTGTATACTCTGTCATTGTACATTTATTGTATACGACGGGTTTTCAATATATATTATTATTATATTATACGGCATTAAAGACCCTAAAAATGAGTAGCTTTCTTTTGAAGGTGTAGCTGTAAATGTAGTTGTAGCTGTCAATACAGCATTAAAAAACCTAAAAATGTGTAGCTTTCTTTTAAAGGTGTAGCTGTAGGTGTAGTTGTAGTTGTAGCTGTCAATACGGCGTCAAAGAACCTAAAAATTTGTAGCTTTCTTTTGAAGGTGTAGCGGTAAATGTAGCTGTAGTTGTAGCTGTCAATACGGCATTAAAGAACCTAAAAATGTGTAGTTTTCTTTTGAAGGTGTAGCTGTAAAGGTAGCTATAGCTGTCAATACAGTATTAAAGAACCTAAAAGTGTGTAGCTTTCTTTTGAAAGTGTAGATGTAAATGTAGCCGTAGTTGTAGCTGTCAATACGACATTAAAGAACCTAAAAATATGTAGTTTTGTTTTAAAGGTGTAGCTGTAAGTGTAGCTGTCAATACGGCATTAAAGAACCTAAAAATTTGTAGCTTTCTTTTGAAGGTGTAGCTGTAGTTGTAGCTGTCAAAACAGCATTAAATAAACTAAAAATGTGTAGCTTTCTTTTGAAGCTGTAGCTGTAAATGTAGCTGTAGCTGTCAATGCAGCATTAAAGAACCTAAAAATCTGTAGCTTTCTTTTGAAGGTGTAGCTGTAGTTTTAGCTGTCAATACGGCATTAAAGAACCTAAAAATGTGTAGCTTTCTTTTGAAAGTGTAGCTGTCAATACAGTATTAAAGAACCTAAAAATGTCAACCTCGCTCTTAACGCTAGTTAAGTTTTTTGGCACTTTCAAAAATGTTACTTACTTTTTTAATTAAATGACCCTTGCGTTTCGGGAGTCGTTTTTAAAGAACTGGGACAATATTTAAACTTTATTGTAAAGAGCGAGGTGTTAAGGAGGGGGCAACCCCTCCCTCAAATACCCAATAATTTCTGTTTGTTCTAAGTTTTAATATTGCTTTTTACTTTCAGTTGAAAAAACTAGTTGTTTTTTTTTTAATTTAATTTCTGATCGTTTTTTACATAATGCCAGGAAATCTGGCTTCACCTCCACGGAAAAATCCCCCACCAAACGGAAATATCCTTTGGACTATTAAATCCTGATGATAATTTGTTCTGGGTAATTATCCTTAACACTTCCACGCGTAAAACTGAGTCGGTAAACAAGAAAGCCAATACATATAAAGAAATTTCGTATGAGAATTTTGGCAAATTCCCCCCGTATAAAATTTACCATGAAAAGTTCACCCCCTGGAAGCTTCCCTTTCCATAGAAAATTCTCCGTGTGAAAAATCCCCTCAGCAGAAAATTCGTCTTCCCTTCCCCACCTGAAAAAATGTATGCATACTTCCCAATAACAAATACTATACGTAAACAATGGGCGAATTTTATATCTTAAAGACCTTTCCCAAGGGGCTGTGGGGGGTCATGTTATCTCCAAAGATATAGTTATTGGTCTTTTAACTATGCTGAACAAAATACCTATCTCAGAATTTTGGTACAGACGATTTTGGGGAAAAAAGTGGCGTGGGAGGGGGCCTAGTTGTCCTCCAAGTTTTTGGTCACTTAAAAGGGCTCTAGAACTTAAAATTTTGGTTATATTGAGCCCTCTCTCGATATTCTAGGATCAGTGGGTGGGTGCGATCACAAAAAAAAATAATAAAAAAAATAAACACGCATCCGTGATCTTTCTTCTGGCAAAAAACACAATATTCCACATTTTTGTTTATAGGAGCCTGAAATCTCTACAGTAGGGTTCTTTGATACGATAAATCTGATGATGTGATTTTCATCGAGATTTTTTCGCGTTTAGGCAGTGTTTCCCCCTTTTTTAGAAAATCAGAAATTTTCTCAGGCTCTCAACCTTTGATGGGCTTAACTAAACTTAATGAAACTTATAAATTTAAAATCAGCATAAAAATCCAGTTCTTTTGGTATATCTATGGGTATCAAAATTCCGTTTTTTAGAGTTTCGGTTGCTATTGAGCCGAGTCACTCCTTACTTACAGTTCGTTACCTTTTTCGATCTTGATCTAAAGTCCTAGAGTTCCATCTTTCTCTCTCGATCACTGTTCGATCTAAATGTTAGTTCTATGTTATTTCTTAGTTATTTACTCGGTTTCGGCGTGTCTCGGTCACCAACACGTGACTCAATCTTACTATCCATGACTGTAACGAAAGAAGATTTAGGGTGTTTAAGTCACGGATGGGGGAGGATAGCTTGTCAAAAATTGTACTATTTGGCGATTGAGCTGGGGCCAAACGTAAAGCAAAACGTTCTCAAAATGGAGGGAAAGACGTGAGGGAAAATGACAAAAGAACCGGAGGAGAAACAATTTAAATGGAATACTGTCAAGCTATGTCTCAGCTGGTCCATTCCGAACTTTTTCTTAGAATTATACTTCCTCCCGGCTTTTTAAAAGAGAGAGATAAGAAAGATATATTTATTAGAAAAAAGAAAAAAAAACAAATATATATATATATATATATATATATATATATATATATATATATATATATATATATATATATATATATATATATATATATATATATATATATATATAAATATATATATGTATATATATACACACGTTTCTCTTACCAGGAAAAGCAGTGATGGTTGAAAGGAAAGGTGAGGTTATTCAGTAACATTCAATCATAAGAAAGAACTAAGAAACAATGCAAAAAAAACTGGAAAATGATAACGTCAACACGTTGAAAATCTAGAGTTGGTAATTTGCCAAATATTCCAGAGATATATACTTTGCCGGTGACTTGAAAACAGGGAGACTAGAAGCATCCTTCGTATGTTTAAACAGAATTTTCCAAAAATGAGGACCATGCTTGTGAATTGAACGAGGAAGTAAGTGGACTAGCCAAAATCAAAGAACCAGCCAAATATATTATTTGATAATTTCAGCTGTGCTGAAGATAAGTTTTACTGAGTCCTTTTTCTAGCTTGGAATGTAAATTACATTAGTAAATAAAGCAATCATTTTTCAAACAAATTCAAAAGTAGCTTTTTCATCATCACCAATTTAAAGCCTGAAATCGAAAGCCAGGGTCACTTCCAGGGTCACAGGTTCACCATGGCGAGATGTTTTCTTTTGCCAGGTGAAACGAACTTAATATATTTCCTACGTATGATAAGGATAAATTCATAATATCAGAGGCAACGCTAATAGTAAAGGCCATACGGCTCCAGTGTTTTATTATTTACTTATTATTTTTTTCCAGAGGTACTTCATATGGAAGGGGTCGTCGTAAAAACTCCAAATGAGGCTTATTCGATTGGAAATAGAGAGTTCTAGTACCCTTTTTAAGGGTGAAAAGCGATTGGAAGGCAACAAACACCCCTTCCACGCCCACCTTTCCCCAAACACATCCAATCAAAATTTTGAGATAGCCATTTTGTTCTACATAGTTGATTTCCAGATAGAAATTATGTTTTTGAGGAGGACACTCCCCCACAGCCCTCAGGGCAAGCTTTGTTGTAGAAACTTCAAAAAGGGCTCATTCGATTGGAAATTCAAAGGGCTAGTGCCCTTTTTCATAGTCGAAAGTGATTTGAGGGTAACTAACCCCCTCACACGCCCACCTTTTCCCCTAACACATCCAATCAAAATTTTAAGATAGCCATTTTGTTCAACGTGGTTGAAAATTCTGGAACTTAGGTCTTTGAGGATGACACCCCCCCCCCCCCACCCCCTAGGTCTTCAGGGCGAGGGTTATAAGTTATGCCCTGGGGGCATATCAGTTTTTTAGAGAGTGTTGTCGTAGAAACATCAAAACAGGCTAATTTGGATGGAGATTTAAATGGCCAGGGCCCTTTTTAATGACCAAGAGTGATTGGAGGGTAGGTAACATTCCTACTACACTCTGTCTCTACTAAATCAAATCCAATAAAAATTTTAAGATAACCATTTTGTTCAACGTAGTTCAAAGTTCTGCAATTTATATATTTGAGCAGGACACTCCCCCCCCCCCTAAGGTCTTCAGGGCAAGGGTTATAAGCTATGCCCTGGGGGCATGTATGGTTCTTATGGAAGGAATGCTCGTATAGACTTCAGAGAGGGTTAATTTGATTGGAAATTGAAAGTTCTAGCTCACTTTTTAAGCGTCAAAAGATATTGGAGGGTAACCAGCCCCCTCTAGCCCTTTTTTCCCAAATGCATCTGATAAAAATTTTGAGATAGCTATTTTGTTAAAAATAGTTACAAGATGATATAACAATAACTCCGGTGTCGACACAATACCCCAGGGCTCGTAGGCAGGCGTTTTAAGTTATGCCCTGGGGGCATATATGGTTCTTATGGAAGGGATTCTCATATAAACTTCAGAGAGGGCTCATTCGTTTGGAAAGTGTGAGTTCTAGTTTATTTTTTAAGAGTCTAAAGAGATTGGATGGAATTTAGCCCCCCCCCCCCCTCCACGCCCTTCTTTTTTTCAAACGCATCTGATAAGAACTTTGAGATAGCCATTGTTTTAGAAATAGTTCAAAGACCATATAACGAAAACTCAGGGGTCGACACAGCCCCCAGGGCCCGAAGACAGGCGTTGTAAGTTATACCCTGGGGGAATATATGGTTCTTATGGAAGGGATGCTCGTAAAAACTTCAGAGAGGGCTAATTTGATTGGAAATTGAAAGTTCTAGTTCAGTTTTTAGAATCAAAAGAGATCGGATGGCAACTAGCCCCCCCCCCCCCCCACGCCCCTCTTCTCGATTGCATTCAACAAAAATTTTGAGATAGCCATTAAGTTAAAAATTGTTCAAAGGTCAAATAACAAAAACTCATGGGTCGACACAAGCCCCCAGGGCCCGGGGGCAGGCGTTGTAAATTATGCCCTGGGGCAAATATAGTTCTTATGAAATGGATACTCTTGTAAACTTCAGAGAGGGTTCATCTGATTGGAAATTGAATGTTCGAGTTCACTTTCAATATTCAAAAGAGATCCGAGGGCAACAAGCCCCCCCCCCGCCTTCTTTTTCCCAACCCATCTGATGAAAATTTTGAGATATACATTTTGTGAAAAAAAAGTTCAAAAGTCGGATGAGAAAAACTCCGGTGTCAATACCACCCCCCAGGGTTCGGGAGAAGGCGTTCTAAGTTATGACCTAAAGGCATTCATTGTTCTTATGAAAGGGATGCTCGTATAAACTTCATAGAGGGCTCATTTGATTGGAAATTGAAAGATCTAGTTCACTTTTTAAGAGTCAAGAGATTTAAAGGCAACTAGCCCCCCCCCATGCCCTTTTTTCCCCAAATCCATTCGCTACAAATTTTGAGATAGTTAGTTTTTAAAAATTGTTCAAAATTAGATAACAAAAACTCCGGTGTCAACACAACCCCTCAGGGCCCCGGGGGTAGGGATGTATATGGTTCTTATGAAAGGGATGCTCGTATAAAGTTCAGAGAGGGCTCATTTGATTGTAAATTGGAAGTTCTCGTTCACTTTAAAAAGTCAAAAGAAATCTGAGGGCAACTAGCCCCCCCCCCCCCCGACACACTCTTTTTTCTCTAAGCCTATCCGATAAAACTTTTTAAATAGCCATTTCATTCAAAATAATTCAAAGGTCAGACAAGAAAAACTTCTGTGTCGACGCAACCCCCCATGGCCCGAAGGCAGGCCTTGTAAGTAATTTAAAAGTCTAAAACCTACTGCGTTATTGGTGCTTTACTGAAAACTATATGCGTCTTGAACAGTCTTGGAAAGTATAAACGATATCAAACTGAATATTTGATATATAATGATATTAGTTGATGAAAGATCCATAAGTTCAAGAATTTATTTCACAATAAATTTTTTTTTATCTTAAATTCTGTAATAACTGTAAAAGAAAATTTGTGTAATATAATTCTTTTCCAGGTTGGAGCTAATGAAGTAGTAGGCTTTACGTTATTATTTATAATTAAGGAAGGGGGCAGTATCCAAACTCTTGTTTGTAGTGAAACTATATTCGTCTTGAACAACGACTTCAACAATGATATTAATTGCTGAAAGCTCATCAGTTCAAAATTTTACTATGATTTTAATGTTTATTTTCATTATTAAGTACAAAAGAAAATATTTGTAATAAAATTGGTTTTCAGTAAAGCGCCAAATACGCAGTAGATTTTAGACTTTTTACAGGGAGAGGAGGAGGTGATACCCAAACTCTTGTTTGTAGAGATTTTTGTTTGTTTCAAGCTTGATTTGCATATTCAATTTAAGTTTCACCCGTTTTAAGATTTATTTATTTATTTACAGTATTATCTATTGTACGTTTCTTTGCATTGATTGTTTTTTTAATTTCTGTTCGTTTTAAGTTTCATTTATACTTCAATAGCTAAATATTTATTTTTCGTTCTAAGCTTGACTTTCATATTCAATCTAAGCATTACTCGCGTTAAGATCTATTTATTCATTTATATTATTACTTGTTTTATGTTTTTTCCTATGATTGTTTATTTAATTTATGTTCGTTTTGGGTTTCATTTATTCTTTAATATTAATTTCTGGTCGTTTTGAGTTTGAATTTTAACATGTATTTGTATCTGCTGATCTTAAGTTTAAAATGTCCATTACTTTTCTTTGAAAAACTTATTTTTCGGGAAGTTTTTTTTTAATTAATACTTGAAAACAGGGAATTCGACCAATACCTGGATCCAGAAGGTTCAAAATACCGAAGACTTTTTTTGTTGGTTATTAGTTTAAGGTTACTGCTACAACGGCTAAAAACAATACCGTTGTGCGAAAGCTTCGTTTACCAGACGCGCTTAGTGTAAATTTTTTTACACTGTCATAAGTCCATCCGTTTTAAAATAGTATATAAGGGACTAACAGTACACATGCAATTTACTCGGTATTCAGTACCTCATTTTTCTTCCATTCCTATCAATTTTTTCCCTTTCTTCCTACTTTCTTTTTTCTCTTGTTTTCCTTCTTTTTCATGATCTTTATTTATTATCCTCTTTTATCATCAAGATTTGTTTAATTTCTGTTCAGTGTGGGTTTTCTTCCAGCCCTTTGAGCTACTCTTCGATGGGAAAGCATTCATTTTTCGTGTACTTTAATTATGTGTTTGCTTTCTCAATTTTTTTCCCTGTCGTATTTGATATATTTTATATTCCAATAAATACTAAATATAGTAATCATAAGTGAGATATTTTTAGGCTGCACTTGGTATTGTCTACTGGTGAATATATACAATATAATTTTCGATTTTCTGTTATCAAAACCTACGGTCTCGATATGAAGGACCTTGCTAATGTGTACGTAGTCGATGGAGGTAAGTAGACATTAATCATTAGTGTATTATAACATTGTTGAAGAGGATATTTTAGCTTTTTTCATGCCAGAGGGAGGAGGGGCTGAAAATAATGAACCCCATATCCAATCAAAATAGAATTTTTTTTTTACCCCTGTACCAAGTATTCATGCCTGAAAACTCCAACTTGTTAGGGTTTTTCTTTTGGTTGTTTCAAAATTATGAAGTTTTTAGGGCAGTAAAGCATATTAAGTCAGTGTTGTCATGTTGAATCGTAAAAATAGGTAAATGTAAACAATTAGTCAAATTTTTCAATGCTCTTCATCCACAAATTCAAACATTGCCAGCTTTTTGATTCCTAAAGACAGTCACAACATCTTAAATTTCCATGGTTAACCCTTTGCTTTCTTTTTGTTAAACCTATTTTCTCTGGTTAACCCTTTGTTTTCTTTTTATTAACCCTTATTTCTCTGGTTAACCCTTTGTGTTGTCTCAAAGGTGTTCTTTGAAAGTGTAAATACAAAATGGTTCCAAAAAGGGTTACCCAGTAACAACATCTTAAATTTCAATGGCTGACCCTTTGTTTTCTTTTTGTTAACCCTGTTTTCTCTGGTTAAACCTTTGTTTTGTCTCAAAGATGTTCTTTGAAAGTGTAAATACAAAATGGTTCCAAAAAGGGTTACCCAGTAACAACATCTTAAATTTCAATGGCTGACCCTTTGTTTTCATTTTGTTAACCCTGTTTTCTCTGGTTAACCCTTTATTTTATCTCAAAGATGTTCTCAGTAAGTGTAAATACAAAATGGTTCCAAAAAGGTTGCCTAGTCACAATATCTTAAATTTAACCCTTTGTTTTCTTTTTGTTAACCCTGTTTTCTCTGGTTAACCCTTTATTTTATTTCAAAGATGTTCTCAGAAAGTGTAAATACAAAATGGTTCCAAAAAGGTTGCCTAGTCACAACATCTTAAATTTCACAACATCTTAAATTTCCATGGTTAACCCTTTGTTTTCTTTTTGTTAACCCTGTTTTCTCTGGTTAACCCTTTATTTTATTTCAAAGATGTTCTCAGAAAGTGTAAATACAAAAAGGTTCAAATAAGGGTTACCCAGTCAAAACATCTTAAACTTCACAACATCTTAAATTTCCATTGTTAACCCTTTTCTTCTTTCTGTTAACCTTGTTTTCTCTGGTTAACCCTTTGTTTTGTCTCAAAGATGTTCTCAGAAAGTGTAAATACAAAATGGTTCCAAAAAGAGTTACTCAGTCACAACATCTTAATTTCACAACACTAAATTTCCGTGGTTAACCTTTCGTTTTCTTTTGGTTAACCCTGTTTTCTCTGGTTAACCCTTTGTTTTCTTTTTGTTAACCCTGTTTTCTCTGGTTAATCCTTTATTTTATTTCAAAGATGTTCTCAGAAAGTGTAAATACAAAAAGTTTCAAATAAGGGTTACCCAGTCAAAACATCTTAAACTTCACAACATCTTAAATTTCCATTGTTAACCCTTTTCTTCTTTCTGTTAACCTTGTTTTCTCTGGTTAACCCTTTGTTTTGTCTCAAAGATGTTCTCAGAAAGTGTAAATACAAAATGGTTCCAAAAAGAGTTACTCAGTCACAACATCTTAATTTCACAACACTAAATTTCCGTGGTTAACCTTTCGTTTTCTTTTGGTTAACCCTGTTTTCTCTGGTTAACCCTTTGTTTTCTTTTTGTTAACCCTGTTTTCTTTGGTTAACCCTTTGTTTTCTTTTTTTAACCCTGTTTTCTCTGGTTAACCCTTTATTTTATTTCAAAGATGTTCTCAGAAAGTGTAAATACAAAAAGGTTCAAATAAGGTTTACCCAGTCAAAACATCTTAAACTTCACAACATCTTAAATTTCCATGGTTAACCCTTTTTTTCTTTCTGTTAACCTTGTTTTCTCTGGTTAACCCTTTGTTTTGTCTCAAAGATGTTCTCAGAAAGTGTAAATACAAAATGGTTCCAAAAAGAATTACTCAGTCACAACATCTTAATTTCACAACACTAAATTTCCGTGGTTAACCTTTTGTTTTCTTTTGGTTAACCCTGTTTTCTCTGGTTAACCCTTTGTTTTCTTTTTGTTAACCCTGTTTTCTTTGGTTAACCCTTTGTTTTCTTTTTTTAACCCTGTTTTCTCTGGTTAACCCTTTATTTTATTTCAAAGATGTTCTCAGAAAGTGTAAATACAAAAAGGTTCAAATAAGGTTTACCCAGTCAAAACATCTTAAACTTCAAAACATCTTAAATTTCCATGGTTAACCCTTTTTTTCTTTCTGTTAACCTTGTTTTCTCTGGTTAACCCTTTGTTTTGTCTCAAAGATTTTCTCAGAAAGTGTAAATACAAAATGGTTCCAAAAAGAGTTACTCAGTCACAACATTTTAATTTCACAACACTAAATTTCCGTGGTTAACCTTTCGTTTTCTTTTGGTTAACCCTGTTTTCTCTGGTTAATCCTTTGTGTTCTTTTTGTTAACCCTGTTTTCTCTGGTTAACCCTTTTTTATCTCAAAGATGTTCTCAGAAAGTGTAAATACAAAATGGTTCCAAAAAGGGTTACCCAGTCACAACCTCTTAAATTTCACAACATCTTGAATTTCCATGGACAAACCTTTTTTTTCTTTTTGGTAACCCTGATTTTTCTGGTTAACCCTTAGTTTTCTTTTTGTTAAACCTGTTTTTTCCGCTTAAATGGTTAACCCTTTGTTTTGTCTCAAAGAAGTTCTCAAAAAGTGTAAATACAAAATGGTTCCAAAAAAGGCTTCCCAGTCACAACACCTTACATTGCCATTAACATTTCATATCCAAAAGTATCCATGTTTTCTTTTCGAGTATTTGCTGCTATCTACCTCTCCGAAAGTAAACTTTCAACCCTTTGGCACATCAAGTCAAAAGCCAGAAATAAACTGGACGTTCAAGATGACACAAGGTTGTCTTTAACAAAAACTCTACCAACAATTATAACACTTACTGAGCAAATACAACCTCAATTGTCAAACTTAAAATATCACCGTTTTTGTGAGGTACGATAATGTATTGTTCAAGATACAATTATTACGCTTAAGATAACCCAAGTTCATCCTCGACAAAAACTCTACCAACAATTACAACACTTACTGAGCAAATAAAACCGCAATTGCCAAACTTAAAATATCACCGTTTTTGTGAGGTACGATAATATATTGTTCAAGATACAATTATTACGCTTAAGGTAACTCAAGTTTATCCTCGACAAAAACTCTACCAACACTTATAACACTTACTGAGCAAATACAACCTCAATTATCAAACTTAAAATATCACCGTTTTTGTGAGGTACGATAATGTATTCTTCAAGATACAATTATTACGCTTAAGATAACCCAAGTTTATCCTCGACAAAAACCCTACCAACAATTGTAACACTTACTGAGCAAATACAACCTCAATTGTCAAACTTAAAATATCGCAGTTTTTGTGAGGTACGATAATGTATTGTTCAAGATACAATTATTACGCTTAAGATAACCCAAGTTTATCCTCGACAAAACTCTACCAACAATTATAACACTTACTGAGCAAATACAACCTCGATTGTCAAGCTTAAAATGTCACCGTTTTTGTGAGGTACGATAATGTATTGTTCAAGATGCAATTACTACGCTTAAGATAACCCAAGTTTATCCTCGACAAAAACTCAACCAAGAATTGTACCACTTTCTGAACAGATTCAACCTCAATTATCAAATTTAAAATGTCACCGTTTTTGTGACATACGATAATATATATTTCTAGATGCAATTATTACGTTCAAGATGACACAAGATTGTCAAGAATAACCGTAAAAAAGTAATAAAAACCATTTAATAACAAACACAAACAACTAAATAAATTAAAAAAAAATTCAAAACATAATTAACATAATTATTAATTTTAGTTTAAGGAATATATGGTGTACGGATGTGCTTATGCTCGCTCAAGAGCAGCTGAGTACCCTAGTGCAAATATCAGGCAAGAGGCGTACCTGTCTGAAAGTTATTAGTCTCCTGAAACTTTTAAAGCGTGCGTGAAACACCCCTGATTTGTTTGAAATCGTAACTTTCCCTTTTATTTTTTTTAGTTTCTTGATAATTCGTCTGTTTCTGTTTTTAGCTTTTTATTAATGCTTCTTAACTATGACCCATTCTACGTCTTACTTGGCATCAGTTGGTGCCATACCCTCTCCCCCTTCCCTTACCACCACAGTTTTTTTTTTAGAATCTAGATTTTTGTGGAAATAAAATTTGAAAAAATAACAATAATTGAGAGTAGCCTATATAATAGATTATGCGTATCTTTATTTCAGCAAAAGCTTTAGTAACACCTTTTCGAAAAATGGTTGTCCCACCTCCCATGTGTGCCTATAGTATCGAGCTACCAAACACGCCAGTGCTTATGGCTCCTGCCTACTCAAATCCGAACTCCTTTTTAACACTGCAGCAAGATGGCGATGTCATGGTTTTCGATATTGTTGATGGTATGTCAAATTATTTGAATTATCTATTGTTTTGTTTCAGGTTCATTCTATCGACCTAGCAGCACGAGGAACTGGAGAGGGTAGCTACCCTCTCATGTATAAGGTTAGGTCTGATTGCCACGGTTATGTTACTCGCGGCAGGAACGAATTGTCGGCAACAATTGCCATCACTGCACGGTCTTGTCCTTTATTTATAGAAGAATAAAATTATGGAATAGTAATGATAACCTAATTAATAAAATAAAAAGGTATGAAGAATTTAGAAATAAAGCTGTGGAATAAATTAATTCTTATTATGAGTTTTAATTTATTACTTGACTCATTTTTTTCTCAGAGGTTGTTTGAGGTATGTGGAGAAGTGTACCGGAACATTTTGATTGTTTTTTTGTGTGTGTGTTTTTTTTTTTTTGGGGGGGGGGGAGGAGTTTATTACTTTAACTCCGGTAGCAACTCAGAAAGGTACGGCAGCTCAGCGTTGGGATTGATTATTTTTTTTACTTATATTTTTATAATATATATATATATATATATATATATATATATATATATATATATATATATATATATATATATATATATATATATATATATATATATATATATAAATACAATATATATATATATATATATATATATATATATATATATATATATATATATATATATATATAAAAAAAAATATATATATATAATATATATATATATATATATATATATATATATATATATATATATATATATATATATATATATATATATATATATATATATATATATATATATATATATATATATATATATATATATATATATATATATATATATATATATATATATATATATATATATATATATATATATATATGCATGTATAATTGTAGATATTTATATTGGATGCACATATTTATTTGCAGTATCTCTATTGCATTATCAAATTATCGTTATCGAATCGCCCGCTTTCTTGCACGAAACGCAAAACATAGCACGTGTACACTTTTTTGCATCGTTCTTTTTGGAGACGTGGTCAGACGCACTGCATGTGGAGCAGAGAGGACTATTGGTGGACTCGGCAGTTCGGGGACCTTGGTTGTGGCACGAGTAGCAGGGACGGGGTAAGAAGCGGAATTCTTCAGTGGACAGTTTTTCGTAATAGATCTTCACAGATTCCTTAAGAAATTTATCCAAATCCGATCGACAGCTGAAAAATACCTTGAAGGTACGGGGACTGCCAAGCTGTTCAAATTTCATAGCTCAGGGGATCAGTGCAGTTAGCTCATCCGCTGATACGTCAGAGGGGACTCGTTTCCCTACACCAATATTGTTAGGGCTCTTTATGGCAGCAGAGATCTGCGGCTGGTTGGCCTTGATTGACTCAACAATTGTTTTAGCTATGTCTTTCGAATGAACCACTAGTTTCCAGTCCAATTCGACTTTCCGTAATTCAGATATGTCACTAGTATCCGCACATACCGAATCTCTTCCTAGCAATCTCTTCTCTTCGGGGTATCAAGCGACTCTGGCAGATTTTTCAGTACGATTGCATAGGAGGGCTTATCAGGCTGGTTTGAAGCGCTTGGCCATTCGATGGGTTTGTTGGCATTAATAGGAAAATGGTTCTTAATAACTCGAGACAATTCATTCACCTTAATAGCAACGGTTGCTGCAGTAGCTTCTTTAGTAGCCGGGACTGAGCAGGGAGAACCAATAGCAAAGATCGACAATTTGGTCTTTTTGGCGTGAGCTTGGTGAATCCATCTGCAAATGTCTGTAAAGTCCTCTTCGTCTTTTGCGTGAGTTTTAGAGCGTGTTGTACACTGCATTAGTTGATGGAGCGATTCTTTTGCTTTCAGAATTTCTTCTGGTGTGAAAAAGCCGACACCTGTATCAACTATTCCCTCCAATTTTTCTCCTCTTTCTATACTATGGCTTAAGAAGTTCAACACAGTATTCAAGAACAATTTGTCCTCCATTTCCGTCGACATCCCAAAAAAAAACGCGGTACTGTCGACGCACCTTCAGAAAAGGCTAAAATTTGCTTATAAGATATGCCTAATAAAATCTTCCATTGGCAACCTCCAATCGGCAACACTGAGCTAAAATAATTGTTCCCAGGGGAAGTAAAACCGGTCAAAATAACCAAACCATAGATAAGCCGATTATAAAAAATCTTCAAATATATGTCCTCTGGGAAATTACTCACAATGTAAAACAGCGTTTCATTCAAAAAAGAGTTTTTTACACCACACGCTCTAGACCAAGACTAATCAATAGACGCAGTCAATTGTACAAAATTAAATCTCACATGAAACTGGTGTTTTTTTCAAAATTTCAAATAAATTTGTGTTTTTCTTTAATTTTCGTCTTGATTGATTAAATTTTTTGTGTTTTTATTATAGTTAACAAATTAGGCATTACAAAGCCGTTGGCTATTAAACGAAAGTTACGATCTATTTTAATTAGCTCCCGCCCCACCTTTCTCAGGGCCCCTGAGAGAGAAAAATTTGATATTATTAGACCTTTTTCAACACCTTTTCTCTCCATAAATAGTCATATCTTAATGGTTCAATGATTTGGATTACCTATGTTTTGAAGAACAAGGAACTTCTTTAGAAGGTATCTGTAAAGCTGTCTTTCAAACTGTCACAAATTTTAAATAAAATTAGAATTTTCATAGAAACTGAAAAATTATAAGTTTCGCCGGGACTTTGAAACTAGGTAAATTTTATGCAACAATATGAAAAGATTTTTGGGAAAATAATAAGAAACGAACTTGATATTCTTTTATTAGGATGGGGGAGATGAAGAATGGCTTTCAAATGGATATAAACAGTTTTACTCACTAATCCGCGAGGTAGAGGGTAGTTACTAGTAGTACTACTACCAACAAGTCACTGCAGCACCAAGCAACCTGAGGACGACGCACCTTCTTACGCTTCTCTTCTATCCCAATCTATTCAAAGCCTCCCTCTTGATACTTCACCAGGAAGTTTCAATTTCCCTTAATCCTTCCTTACGACCTCATTCTACTCCATTGGGGGACGACCTGCTTTTTTTTGGCCCTAGATGATTGAACGAAAAGGACAATCTTTGGCTATCATTCATTTTTCATCCGCGGAACGTGTTTAATCCATCTCAACCTGTCTAATTATGGCCCTATAAATAGGTATCTGCATTACTGAAGCTGTACAGCCGAGATGATAATGTTTTGTTACACTTTACCTTGGCTTATGTAAAACTCCTGCCGTAAGGTGGTTGGAGTAGAGAGAATAGCAATTTTACTCCTCGAGGCGGGCCTTTACTCCGTGGCATTGCATTTAAACGAAAGTGCTCTGCACTTTGGCAATGACACCTCAACAGGGGAAGAGGAACAGAAGGGTTTATGATGCACCCTCATAAATCTATAGACGGCCATGATTCCTTCGTAGTAAAAAAAATAAAATTGCAAAAATAGCCATACAATCTTCTAAATATCTAGTAAATTCAGAAAAATGATTAAGCATCAGGCCCGCTTTCCCCCTTAAGAAGTATTACCCATCTGTAATATTAAGCATCATTTTTTTCAGAAGAAGAAAAAGGTGAACGCATACAGATTGATGGTGTTGGCGGCATTGGATTTAAACGAAAATGCAGTCTTCATTCCTTGGTATTGAGCTCCAAAATCAATTTAGATGGCATAGTTACTGGAGGCATTTATATACAGCCAAATCTTCTTCTTTTTATCTCCAATGTTTCTGGTCAGTTTGTCTCGAGGTATTTCATAATCCCTGAGAGGTTAGTACAACAGTTTCTTAGTAGCTATTTCTGTAGTTCCTTTAGGAGGGAATCCCTGGGGTAGGATAGTTTTATTTCTTTGAGGGAAGCTGGGGATCATCTATTTTGGGTTGTACTTACTCCTACCTTTCCTGGATGTTGAAAAATACTTTTTTTTTGTATTTTCATTTGAACAAGGAAATCCCCCACTCCCTATATTTGGAAATTAGCTCTTTACAAGAAGGAATTTTCAATATCATTTTAGAAAAATCAAAAGCAGTAAAGTAGAAAATCAAAAGCAGTAAAGTAGAAAATCAAAAGCAGTAAAGTAGAAAATCAAAAGCAGTAAAGTAGAAAAGTGTCAGTCGATCAATAAATCCAAAGGTTTTACAAGTACAAAAATCTTAACAAAGATAGCCCTTACGCGTAAAAAATATTTTTTTTGTATACTTTTCAAAAATTGACAAAGTGTGAAACACGAATAAAGTTTACCTTAAATAATTTACATGTTTTTCCTAAATTTGATTTCAATATATGAAAAATTAAAATTTTCTACTGATTTAAATATGTAGAATCTAGCATAAATTGCTTTTTGCTACTGACAAAATTAAAAAAAAATAAGGCAATTTTAAAGACAGCTAATTGCAGAGTCAAATAAAATGAATATTTCGGCCATATTCAGCTTCCGAAATAAAACGAAGAAAACTACCTGAGAAAAAAAAAAACACGAAAAGAAGAAAAATGAGGATATTTACAGCCGGTGAAAATGGAAATGCAATGCAAATATTTCAGCCAAGACAACCTCTCGACCGTCCTCAGTGCAAAAATAAAAAAGAAAAAAAGTAAAAAACACCATTAAAATAAAAACAAGAACCTTTCTAAGTAACGTTGAAAGTGTAATTGAAGGAAAATAATGCTTTAATTTCTTGCTTTTATTTTAGTTGCATTTTTTATTGTTTGTTTTTATTTATTTTAGTGGTTGTTTTTTACGGCCTATTTTTCTATTTTTGCACTGAGGACAGTCGAGCGGAGGTCTGGGCCGAAATATTTGCACTGCATTTGCATTTTCACCGGCTGTAAATATCCTCGTTTTCTCTTCTTTCCGTGTTTTTTTTTCTTATCTTGTCGTGCTTATCCAGTGTGGTCTCAGAAATTACTAAGAAGAAAAATGAAAATAAAATCAACAATAGACGAGTCTCAAAGTCATTGACTTATGCAAGTTCAGCTAAGACTGACATAAAAGAATGCATACAGCAAAGCCTTGTCCGCGGGGAGTGTTAGGGGGTTTCACCTCTCCCCTCAAAATGTTTGTTCGACTCGTAAAAACGAAACAAAATGCATATAAGCAAATTTTTCATTTGTTTTAAATTTTTTTGGTTACCCCCTCTTCCCTCCACTACAAAAAATATCCCTCCCCCAATAAAAATCCTAGATATGGCCTTGCCATACAGACAGAATTATATCTGAAGCAAGTTTTTAACACTGTTCTTGGTTGTTTGTTAACTAGCATTGTATGTCTTTTAGATACAGGTTTACTGTCATCGTTTATTGGTTTGCAACTGAATCTTTGCAACTGCAATTATTTTGCAACTGAATCTTCTTTTTGTTAATCTTATCAGCTGTATTTTGTCCTCTGTTCTCAGTAACTCGCAGTATTCACCGAACTGATATATTATAATACGTTATAATTACATAATGATAATGCATACATGTATTATAAAAAAAATATTATCTTATATTATTAAACGGTCAATAATTTTATATACATTTTTTAACTGTAATTTTTTTCTTGTAAACAGCAATATGTTTTTTCTGAAAACATAGATTTCCCGTTTCGAAAAAACAATCTAGATAGGCCACGACTATTGGAAAATTTATTTTTCCCTCCCAGACTTCATAATTCTTTCCATAAATCGTCTGCTGACTGAAATTAGAGATCCTTGAAGGTTGAAAGTCTTGAACATAATTAGGAGAAGTTTCAAAATGGAATTTAATTGTTGACAAATCGATTAGTTCCGAGCTTTTAGAGAAAGACATTCCCGTTTGATAGCTGTGAAGTGAGTCCCGAGTTTTTACTTGCTATGCTATGCTGCCGTAATTACTTGCTATGCTTGCCGTAATTACTTGCTTTGCCGCAATTACTTGCTATCCTGCCACAATGCTATGCATTGCGGCAGAAAATTACAATAATAAGTTGTGTATCACTGGATAGATCTTCGCTCGGTGAATATTTTTCGCTCAATAAGATTTTTTGCAATAGAAATTGTTCGTTTTCCGATGTCAAAAACGATCTTGATAGATCATCACACTGGGGAAATTTTGCATTGCCGCCTCCGCAGTTTTGGAGCCTTTTATAGGACGAATTGGTTTGGCCTTTTATATGACGTCACTTGCTCCTAAAGAGTTCCACAAAAAAATCCGCAACTTTAACTTATGTTTTGATTTAGCTTCATTCAACCAAGAAAAAAACCAAGAAAAAAACGAAACTATCAGTAAAATTGTTAATCTGAAGCAATCAGACATTAATCTGGCGATGCCGGCCAATGCTGTTGCTGATTTAACTGTGCCTAAGGAAAACCAATTTAAACCACAGGAAAACAAACCACGTCAAAAGGAAGACCAAGAAAAAAACGAAACTATCAGTGAAATTGTTAATCTGAAGCAATCAGACATTAATCTGGTGATGCCCGCCAATCCCGTTGCTGATTTAACTGCGCCTAAGGAAAACTAACTTAAACCGCAGGAAAACCAACCAGGTCAAAAGGAAGACCAAAGAAAAAAGGAAATTGAGCTTTCCTTCGACCGTCCTCAAATTATTGATCGAACCATCAATAATCGTAATGTTTTTAGCTGCAAAGTAGCTGGACAAAATTTATCACAAAATCAGTTTAGCGGCACGTCCACAATCCCCTGAAGATGGTCTGGACCACCTTCATATAGCCAAATGCGCTTTTTAGACCCGATAAAGCTGTTGAAGAACGCCTTGCACATCCTTTAAATTATGGGATCTCTCGTAACTTAATGGATATCATGGAAGAAAAATAGCGAGAATCTAACAACTATGCCAAAGGCTACATGAAAATGCGAGAAGTGGCAAACGATATACGACAGCCTTGGTTAGAAGACTAGAGACAATGAGAATTAATATATAAAAGCTTGCCGCGTAGCCGTGCCGGGGATAATATATATATATATTAGATGAAAATGTTCAATAAAGTTCTTCTATTTTTTCATTCACCTTTAGGATTTCATTTGCTCGTTCCTCCCGTAATTTTCTTCTTTTTTTACTTGTTTTTCCCTTTGGTTATGACTTTCATGTGAGCTATCCTAGCCGAGTAGATTGGTGCTCTGGATTTAGCATTCTTTGTCCAAGAGGGCGAGGGTTCGTATCCAAGTGCACCCTATTATTTGGTTAGGGACGAGTGTCAGTGGGGTGACTCTGTAAGCTCAGCCAGAGGCGACCAAAGTCTGAATGGGTACCTGGAGAAATCTGGGGAAGGTAAACAGGAAGGGTGTTCGAAAGCACAGGATGGTTGGCCCCCAACCGCCTATTGCACTTTTTGGCTGAAGGGCCAGGAAACGGAGATCAGCACCGCCGGTAGGGACTGTAAAGTCCAATGTTGTCTTTTTTCTTTTTTTTTATGACTTTCTTTTGGCCACTTTCTCCCGATGAATCACTATGTGAGTTAATTGTTAAGGGTTAATTTAAACTTTACAAACAGCCTGGTATGGTCTATTTTATTCTTGTGTTGTGTTTACCCATCTTTTTGTATCTTTATTTGTGCCCTTTGAATTAATGAACTGTATTTGCCAAGTTCATTTGTGTCACTTTAAAAGAGGCTATTCGGTTCTCTGTATGGCGTATTAGCCAGGAAGCATCTTCTGCATGTCTGCTTAAGGAAATAAATTCTAAAAACATGATTATAGCCAGGATTCTTAATCAGATGGGGGGAGGGGTTGTCTCATTAAGATGAAGTGTCCTGCTATAGAAACAGTCTTTTTCGGTTAAGGAAACCCTAGTGCATGCGATAATATATACAAAAATTAATTAAACTAATTTAAGGCCTTAATTTTGTTCTTGGAAGTTTTTTTTTTTTGAAGCATCCGACTCATTCCCTTTGTGTTACAAAAGTGAAACTTGCAGAAATGTACCTACTCCAAAAAGGCCAAAGAAAGGGGGTTGGCCATCGCATGGACCTTTTCTTGAACTGATCTAAAGACTTTTTTTCATTTTTTGGCTGTAGTTTTATTATATAAATTAACTAAGGAATATTATCTCATTAGTAGCCGCGTAGCCGGCAGACCGGCAGGATTTGTCATAGTATTTTTGAATTTTGCCATGTTTTGTGCATTTTTGACCTTGCAAGTGCGTTGGGGCAAATGTCCCACTATTGAACTTCTGGCTACGTCAATGACAGGTATTTTCTTTTATTCAGGTTTGATGAAAATGCCCTTTCTTTCACTGCGTCTGAGAATGTCTCATCCATTCAGCTTCCGTCTTTAATAGAAACGTATTCAGTTGCATCGCCTGAAGAAGTTATTCTGCTGACCGAAGATAAACAGCTTTTAAAATTATCTGTGATTGACATGAAGTTAGAAAAATTGGATTTATTATCTGGTTTAGTTGTTGCTAGCAGAATTTCAACAAAGGTAAGATTTCTAATCATGGTTATGTTTGACACTGTCCTAAATATAACAAAGGGTTTATCATAAAATACGATGCGAGGCCAGAAAATTCCGGGGCTAAATTTAAATTTCTTTACATTAACTTTTTTTTAAATTGGAAGTCTTTTCACCTTCAATATACACGCCTCCTCCGTCCATACACCACTCCATAGGAATTTCCCATTGTTGGAAGTAATGCTTCTTATTGTATGGAGCAATCCTACATACGAGTTTCCTATTATTGGAAGGCTGCAAACCGAGATTAGAGTATTGGAAGCTACAGGGATGACATCCGTCAAGAAAGGTTTTAAAGCGTGGACTTTTCGGAAGACGGAGGAGAGTTAGTAAGATGTTTTCCAGAGGAATTTTATACGGATTGCTTTGAGTACTAGCTTGACAGTCTGTGTTTTAAACAGTAAGTTGTACGGAAGATGTGGTTTTATCCCGCTTTCTTCATGAGAGACCATAATGAGAGAAAGGTTGGGATGGCGACATGTTTTGCGGTTGAAAGATGACACATTGCCAAAGATCGTCCTTTTCCGCCATTCATATCAGGTCAAACGAAAAGCAGTTATCCCCAAATGGAATGGAAAGAGGTCATAAGGAAGGGTTTGAAGGGAATTCGAACATCTTGGGAGGGTGTAAAGAGAGAAGCTTTGAATAGATTGGCCTGGAGGATGAGTGTGCTCAGCTGTGTTGGCCTCTGCTGGCTTAGTCTTCCAGTGAGTTTTTCGTAGTAGTAGAAATCGTAATCGGATATAGAAAGGTCAGCCGAGTAGGGTGGATGCTCCAACGTAGGAATTCCTAGTTTTGTATAACAACTGATAACTAAATAACACAATATTTATTGTGAATAAAATATTTGATTGAATAAAATAAAATGATTACATAAGCAAATTATTATATTTTTTAGTTAGAGATGATAAAAAAAATGATTAATAGACATAGCGTTGTTATTTTATAGTATTGTAATATTACTATACATATAAATGTTTTTACTTTTATAACTTTAATAAATCAAATAATATTAACATTTTGATTTCTAAATATCAGTAGGCCTATATGTATATTAGACTGACAATGCACATTCATTTGTATTTTTTTCAGTAAAGTACAAATTATGTTTTGGCCTTGGGAACGCATAGGGGTTTTTAGCCGAACTTATGTTAATTGCTGTTCGTTTTGAGTTTTAATTGGTTATTTATTGTAATTTCTGTTCGTTTTGGGTTTCATTTGTTTATCGATATTGATTTGTGGTAGTTTCACGCTTGGTGGATTATTTGATTTTATTTTTGTTCATTTTTTGTTTAATGGAGTTCTTTACTTTTCTTTGAAAAACTTATTTTGTGGAAGAAGTTTTTTAATTAATTTCTGCTCGTTTTATATTGAAACAGTCTTTTCAGGGAAAAAGAAAATAATACTTTAAATCTTTTTGTTTTTTTTAAGACTTTTTAGTTTGGCCTGCTATTTGTATACTGGAGAAAAATTTTCAGCAATTTTTAACAACATACACTCTTTTAAAAATCTGGAGACAAGGAGTAGTGTTTAATTTCGTTTCATACCTCCTCTAGCTGACCTGAAATGAAAAACTTGATACCATTCGCAAAAATAAATCTGTTTACTTTCTTTGATAGCTTGGATACACTTACACTATTTTGATTTGGTTAAATTTTAAGAGCAGAAGTGGCCCAAAGAGTATGAACATAATACCTTCTGTCGTTATTGGGATACTGCTGAGATGCCTTATTGGTAATTAGTATTATCAATGTGAATTTTTATTTAATCTTAAGGCAACATTTAGTTTTTAAACATATTGGGCAAAGGGGAGGGTGGGGGTGGTTGGAGGACTAGTTGCCCTCCAATCACCTTCGACTATTAAAAAGGGCATCAGCCCTTTCTATTTTCAGTCGAATGAGACCTTTGTCGTAGGAGTTCCTACGACAACTCCTTCGATAACGAAGTGCCCTGGTCTAAACGACAACAAGAAACATATAATACATTATGCCCACATCGATCTTTACTATAAAAATGTCCAGCCTTCCAATCACTTTCGACTATGAAAAAGGGCACTATGCTTTTCGATTTCCAATCGAATGAGCCCTTTTTGAGTTTCTACGACTCAGAGGGCTGTTAGTCGCTCTCCAATCACTTTCAACTATTGAAAAAGGCACTAGCCCTTTCAATATCCAATTGAATGAGCCCTTTTGAAGTTTCTACGACAATGCTTTCTATAAAAAAAAAAATTATATGCCCCCAGGGCACAACTTATAACCCTTGCCCTGAAGAATATGGGGGGAGTGTGCTGCTCAAAGATATAATTTTCAGAACTTTCAACTGCGTTGAATGAAATGGCTATCTCAAAATTTTTATTGGATGTGTTTGGGGAAATGGTGGGCGTGTAACGGGTGTTAGTTGCCTTCCAATCACTTTCGACTATTAAAAAGGGCACTAGCCATTTCAATTTCCAATCGAATGAGCCCTTTTTGAAGTTTCTACGACAACGCATTCTATAAAAACCTTATATGCCCTAAAGGCATAACTTACAACCCTTGCCCCGAGGTTTGTGGGGAGGGGAGGGTCGTCATCCTCAAAGACCCAATTTCCAGAATTTAAAACTACGTTAAATAAAATGGCTATCTCAAAATTTTGATTGGATGTGTTTGGGGAAAAGGTGGTTGTGAGAGGGTGGTTAGTTGCCCTCCAATCACTTTAGACCATTAAAAAGGGCAATAGCCCTTTGAATTTACAATCGAATGAGTCTTTTTTTGAAGTTTCTACGACAACGCCTTCTATAAAATCTTATATGTCCCCAGGGCATAACTTACAACCCTTGCCCTGAAGGCTGGGGGGGGGGAGTTTCCTCCTCAAAAATATAATTTCTATCTGGAAATCAACTACGCTGAAAATAATGGCTATCTCAAAATTTTGATTAGATGTGTCTCGGGAAATGGTTGGCGTGGAAGGGGTGTTAGTTGCCTTCCAATCACTTTCGACTATTAAAAAGGGCACACGCCACTCCAATTTCCAATTGAATGAGCCTTTTTGAAGTTTCTACAACAACTTCTTCGATACGAAGTGCCCTGCTCTAAAGAAAAAAAAAATAATACACTGTGCCAACATCGTTCTTATATGCCCCCAGGGCATAACTTAAAACCCTTGCGCGGGGGAGTGTCCTCCTCAAAACATATTTTTTATCTGGAAATCAATTATGCTGAACAAAATGGCTATCTCAAAATTTTGACTGGATGTGTTTGGGGGAATGATGGGAGGGGGCAGTTGCCCTCCAATCACTGTCGACTATTACAAAGGGCACTAGCCACTCCAATTTCCAATCGAATGAGCCTTTTTCGAAGTTTCCACGACAACTCCATCGATACGAAGTGCCCTGGTACGGAAAAAAAAACAAAAAAATAAATAATACATCCTGCCAACATCCTTCTTTACTTAGGCAGCGCAATGAATAGATACTTCTTTTGAAATTACTAAAAATACTAGCGTAAATAGTGAGGTATTGACGATGTGGCGTAACCCCTTATATACTTAATAATTTTTGTTCTTTTAAGTTTTAATGTAGCTCCTTACTTTCAGTTGAAAAACTTGTACTCTTTATTGAATTTCTGATTGTTTTTATATAATGCTGGGAAATCCAGCGCCCCCTTCCTGAAAATTCTCTTCCCCCATGAAAAGATCCTCCCACGTAATAATTCATGGTCTTGAATTATTCTGAAAATCACTCAACAAACTCGACTGGGAGTGACCTCACTAATCAAAGCCTCTGGTGTCATAATGCAATAGTATTGACTTGACTGCCGGTTGCGGGGCTAAATGGAGGATTGCAGCAACTGTACCCATGTTTCACGGCTGCGGATCAACCCATGCAAATAAATCTCACAGGCTATACATGTTTGTGCTCCCTAATCACAACTGTAGATGCGTTATAATTATTGTAAGTTATTGTTTGCAAGGCCAACGTGTCATTAGAGAACTTCTGAAATAAGTTCTATGTGCGTGAAGTGATGGTCAAATTTTAATATCCACATTTTTTTTTCTGAACCATTATAATTATTGTAAGCTATTGTTTGCAAGGTAAACGTGTAATTAGAGAAATTTAGAAATAAGTTCTATGTGCGCGAAGTAATCGTCAAACTCTGTAACCGCATTTTTTCCCCATAATAATACTGTGTACTATTTACTCCGGCCAATGAACATCCGTGACACGGTTCATTGTGTAAACTTTATCTCTAAGTGAACGACTTATTTTCAGGTATAGAAAAGTACATGTCATCTTGCTTTCCTTTCGCGCCATTGAACGTCTAAAGTATAATCAAAATACAAAATTTAGAAAAATTCAGAAAATGTAGAACTTCTATTTCGAAACCCGGATTTCTGGTATTATTTTCCCAAAATTTGTGAGAGATGCAACTGCTTAGGTTGTCGAAGAGATAATGTGAAGTTATGCTAGCATTCAAAGTTATTTAACACCACAGTTATTTACCACTAATACCTCTACTCCTTCAACGACTACCTTTATTTATTTATTCATTTTATTCAACACAGGAGAAAGCCATAGGCTTGTCGCAGCAGGGTTTTCTTTACCATCTTTATTTTTACTACGACCGTTTCGGCAAGTTTTGACCAAAAATAAAAGGTTGTCAACCACAAAGGTTGTCAGTCAAATATAAAAGGTTGTCAACCACAAAGGTTGTCAGTCAAAAATAAAAGGTTGTCAACCACAAAGGTTGTCCGTCATAAATAAAAGGTTGTCAATCACACCAAATCCCCCTCGCCCACCTTTTGCTTTTTGCTTTGCTTTGCAAAGTTTTTGCTTTGCAAAGTTTAATAGTAATCAAAAATCTTTGAGGGGATGAGCTATATATCCAAATGACCAAAATGTGTCATAAAATTTTAATTGAGCAATTTGGACTTAATCAGTTTAATTTAATAAAGAAGATATTAAGTATTATCTATTGAGCTTTGATGATGGAGGGTAAGAAAATGTCTTTTTGTTTATTTTCCCATATTGATGGATATTTATTTATATTTAGTCAACAAACAATGGTAAACAGTAACAACACATTCAAAATCACGTGCTCCGCCCAAAGCTATATGGCTGCGAATGCAGGTTTGGGCCTATTTAGCATTTCTTAAACTTTCTTAAACGCAGCATTTCTTGATTCATGCCAGTCTTTCCTTTTCAATTTTCTAGTGTAATCTTTTTTTGTGCGTTAATTCTCATGTTCGTTTCAACCAATGAGTCCAGTACTCTTGTTTGGAGAGGTATTATCTTGTTACTGTAATAATCGTTTGAGTAAGTAAATTCACTCATTTATCTTATATCCTAGAAAGAAAGCTGCTGATAAACTTGTGCTAGTTATTGGTTTATTTGTTAATTAGCTTAGCTAATTAATTGGGCTTGTTGGCTAAACCCTGTGGTAGCACTGTGGATAGATGCTCTGCTTGGCAATATTTGGCTCAGGGCTCGATTCCAGCTATCGCAAGGCTATGCAACAAGCTCAAATAATTTCGCAACAGGCTGTAAAAAAAGAATCTTGTTAACAAAAATGTCGATTTGATACGTTATTTGCCATTGATGGCTCTAAAGAACATTTAAAAATTTAATATATATATATATATACTGCAGCCCCCAAAAAAACAAGAGAAACCTTCTCTTTATCGAATAACTATAAAACCAACTCGCAAATAAATACAGCTAGCTTAATAGTTATGAAACTAAATTTTTAATGTTTAATTGTTATTTAAATTAATAGTTAAGCTATTTATTTTTAAACCTGAATATTTAAGAGTTATTGAACGCCAAAATGCTTTGTGGTAAGGATAAATGAAATGGCTTTCACAAGCCCCATCCTTTTTTTTTCTATCCTTTAGACACATATTTAATGTCTCTATGTCATCTCAGTAGAATAAATCTTTCATTTTACTTAAAATTTATTTTACTTAAAATTATCTTACTTAAAATTTTATTTAAAATTATCGTATTGTTACTAGTTTCCTTTCATAAGGGGAGAATTTAGAGCCATCTAAATTCTGTAATTAGTTTTTGTGTATTTTACAGATGGCAGTTTCTACTTTAAGCTCACATGATTATGTTTTCATACTAACTGATGGGGGCCATCTATACCTTGACGGTAAAGTTATATTCAGTGGAGTGACTGGATTTGAATTAACTTCTGGATTTCTTCTAATGACAACGTTTGAACACACTTTAAGAGCCTTACCATTAAACAAAACGTCACTTGGTAAGTTTATAATTCCGTCGTAATTAGATCTATTTAGATACGAGGGTAAGGGATCCTGGTTGTAGCGATAGCTGCAATGAAGTAAAAGACGTCTATACAAATAAGATGAGGGATTTTTTTTTCAAAATGTTGAATTTATTATAAATGAATACCAATGTTTAATATATAATGGTATATTTACAATATTTAATGGTAAGTTTATGCTTTACCATCCTAAAAACTTCTCCACCCTCTCACCCTGTAAAAACAGTCGATTGGCTGTGAAAAATATTTCTGAAAATGTTAAAAAAAATTATATGAAAAATTAAAAAAAAAACATGAAAATATTCTCAATTTTTCCCGTAGAAAAAGGGATGCATGATTAATTTTCAGTTTTGTTTTGAATTCTGTTAAGGCATTTCTTTAAGATTGGTTTTGAAAATTATTTTCGAAAGAAAAAAGTTTTCCGAAGAAAAGTAAAGAGCGATTTAAAACCTAAAACGAGCTTAATAATATAATAAATGAAATTTAAAACGAACCGAAATTACAGTGCATGAATGAAAGCCAAAACGAACATAAATTAAATTTAATGATTTAGTCAAACTTAAAACGAACAGAAATTACCTTCAATAGAAGCAGGGCTGCCACCTTCTGAAACCTCCTTAAAGCTGAAGTAAAACTAGCGCTTTACTGAAAAAGATTTATATTTTGAACAGGGTGATTTCAACAAGACCGGCAAAAAAAAGGCATTAAAGGCTTACATATAAGTGCCAACACGAACAAGACTCGGTCCACCTCTTCTTCAAGTCCTTTAGAGGACCAACATCATTTGCGCTTTACTGAAAAGATATGTAGTTTTTAAGAAAAATATCTTTTTTAAACAGTTTTCCATTTGTCATTATCATCAGTAGTGAAAATCAGAAATTGCTAATGCCACAAGGAGTCCTTTCATTTATAGTTGAAATAATTAATCTAGTTTCTTTTGACTTATATGCAGTAAATTTTCTCTCTTTTAAGGACCTTCCATACGGACCTTTTAAGGACATTTTTTCTCTTTCTCTCTTTTAAGTTTCTCTCTTTTAAGGACCTTCCATACCAAAAATATCATTTTGTGAGTCTCTGTGTCGACTGTCATCAGTCTCAAAGAAAAAAGGCCCATTGACAAATCTTCCCAGCACCAAACCCTGTCACAGAATAAATAATTTACATAATGTGTCCGCAAAGATTTCAATCAAGGTAGTTATCATACCAGGAAACTTCCAAATCTGTCAAATTGTTCAATGATGCTTCTGTTAAGCGGATTTTTAATGTTTTCCAAGCAGGTATACTAGAATATTTTTAGGAAATGCCGTTTCCTGAACTTAAAAAAGAACATTCTGCTCTGTTCAATCCAAAAAAAAATTATGCTTTCTAATGATATAAATTTCGTTAAATCTTTATATCTCTATCTCTGGCACAAAACTGGATAAGATAAATGGTTTTCTCTAAGATTTTTGGGAAATAAGGTGTCGACTTTTAATTTTCTTTAAATCTAAGCTGATTAATAAATTAAGGGGATATTTAATTAGGGGATAATTAATTAATAATTGAATAAAGGGGACTAGCTATCATCGAGAGCTGTTGAAAACTTGTGGTTTGACTGTAAAATTATACTGAAAAGTGAGATCTCTCGTCCATTTTGTCGATAAGCTTATCAATCAAAGTGGGTGCAACCACAGGGAACTCTCAAATATACAAAATTGCTCTAGTGATAATTTCTTTGAGCTGATTTTTACTGTTTTTTGAGCAGGTATGCTAAAATATTTTTAGGGACTGCCTTTTTCCTGAACTTTAAAAAGAAAATTCTTCTCCGTTTAGTGAAAAAAAAACTAAATTCATATTTTCTGATAATATAAGTTTCATTAAAACTGAATATCTCTATCTCCGGAGCACAACACGCAAAGATAAATAGTTCTTCTAAATTTTCTGGGAAATCTGGTGTCGGTTTTCTGGTTTCTGGTGTCGGCTTTTAGTTTTCTGTCGTTTATTCAGATATCTTATTAAAGCTATACTAGTTATGGCAAGACCGCCCCATCAATCCTAAATAGTTTGGCCACACAAACTAAAAAAGCTTGTAATGGACGAGATCTCTAAGGTATCTCTAAGGTCTATCGCAGGTATCTCTAAGGTATCGAAGAGCCCTAATTTCAAATCTACAAAGAATTTAAGAGAGAAAAAAATGGGTTCAATTTAAACAAAAGCAGTGGAATAAAAGCACAAAAAAAAACTTTAAATAATAAGAAATATGAATATTACGGCTCCACGTCCGAGAGCCTTTTTCAGCGGGAAAAAACTTTAAGGAGAAAAAAAACATCAAAAAAACATTTTTTTTTAATCAAACCATCATATGCAGCGCAATAGCGCTGCCTAAGTGAAGAGCGATGTGAGCACAACGTATTGTTTTTTTTTTCATCTTTTTGGTCATAGACCAGAGCACTTCATATCGAAGGAGTTGTCGTAGAAACTTCAAAAAGGACTCATTCGATTGGAAATTGAAAGAGATATAGTCGAAAGTGATTGGACGACCACTAATCCCCCCTCTCACGCCCACCATTTCCCCAAACACATCCAATCAATATTTTGAGATAGCCATTTTGTTCAACGTAGTTGAAAGGTCCGGGCATTATGTCTTTGAGGATGACAACCCCCCCCCCCCAAAAAAAAGCCCTCAGGGCAAGATTTGTAAGTTATGCCCTGAGGGCATATAAGGTGTTTAAAGAAAGGATGATTGTAGGAACTACGGAGGGGGCTCATTGGATTGGTAATCATAAGTTATTGTGCCTTTCTTAAGATTCAAAGTGATCGGAGAGCGGATAACCCTCCCCTCCACACCTCGTATATTCCCGAAATGCATCGGATAGAAATTTTGTGATGGCCAATTTTTTCGTAGAAACATCGAATAGGGCTCATTTGATTTGAAAGGGCGAGTAACCTTTTTATTAGTTGAAAGTGATTGGAGTGCAAACAATCCCCCTCCCACGCCCACCATTTTCCCCAACACATCCAATCAAAATTTGAGATAGCCATTTAGTTGAGCGTAGTTAAAAGGTCCGAAAATTATGTCTTTGAGGATGACAACCCTCCACAGCCCTTAGGGCATGGGTTTTAAGTTATGCCCTGGGGACATATGGGCTCATTGGGTTGGTAATCAGAAGTTTTAGTGCCCTTATTAAGATTCATTGTGATTGGAGGGTGGATACCCCCCCCCATACACGCATAAACACACACTTCGTATTTTCGCGAAATGCATCTGTTAAAAAATTTTGAGATGGCTATTTGTAGTCGTAGAAACTGTTGTCGTAGAACATAATTTGCGCTAGAACTTTACTGAAAAAAAAACAAAAACAAAAAAAAACAAATTACCGTGGATTGTTAGTTTAATTGACAAATAGTGATATTTATTCTTTAAATTTTTGATAATTTTTTATTTCTGAAAGTAAAAAAGTTTTAAAAACATTTAAAACGTATTTTATTTTCAGTAAAGCGCAAATTATGTTCTGGTCTTGAGAAGGCATGGGGGTTATCAGCCCTACTCATGTTAATGTTTGCTCGTTTTGAGTTTGACTTGGTTATTTATTGTAATTTTTGGTTGTTTTGAGTTTCTTTTATTTATTGATGGTGATTTGTAGTAGTTTTACGCTTGGAAGATTATTTGATTTAATTTTTGCTCATTCTTGGCTTAGTGGAGCTCTTTACTTTTCTTTGAAAAGCTTGTTCTGTGGAAAAATATTTTTAAATTATACATAGGCAGCGCAATAGTGCTGCTCAAGTAAATAACGATGTTGGCACGCACAATGTATTATTTGTTTTTCCTTTAGACCAGGGCACTTCGTATCGAATGAGTTGACGTAGAAACTTCGAAAAGGGCTCATTCGATTGGACATTGGAGTGGCTAGTGCCTTTTTTAATAGCCGAAAGTGATTGGAAGGCAACCAACACCCCTTCCACACGATCATTTCCCCAAACACATCCAATCAAAATTTTGAGATAGCCATTTTGTTCAACGTAGTTAAAAGATCTGGGAATTATGTTTTTGAGGAGGACAGTCCCCCCACAGCCCTCAGGGCAAGGGCTGTAACTTACGCCCTGGGGGCATACAAGGTTTTTATAGAAAGTGCTGTCGTAGAAACTTCTAAAAGGGCTCATTCGATTTGAAATTCAAATGGCTAGTGGCCTTTTTAATAGTCGAAAGTGATTGGAGGGCAAATAGCTCCTCTCTCACGCCAACCATTTCCCCAAAAACATCCAATCAAAATTTTAAGATACACATTTTGTTCAACGTAGTTTAAAAATCTGTAAAGTATGTTTTTGAGGAGGACACACCCCCCACAGCCCTCAGGGCAAGGGTTGTAAGTTGTGCCCTGGGTGCATATAAGGTTTTTTTTAGAAAGCATTGTCATAAAAACTTCAAAAAGGGCTCACTCGATTGGAAATTGAAAGGGCTAGTGCCCTTTTTAATAGTTGAAAGTAATTAGAGGGCAACTAACCCCCCTCTCATGCCCACCATTCCCCCAAACAAATGCAATCAAAATTTTGAAATATCCATTTTCTGAAAATTAGGTCTTTGAGCATGATAACCCCCTCAGAGCCCTCAGGCCAAGGGTTGTAAGTTATGCCCTGGGGGTATATAAGGTTATTCTAGAAAGCGTAGTCGTAGAAACTTCAAAAAAAGCTCATTTGATTGGAAATTGAAAGGGTGGTCACGCCCACCATTTCCCCAAACACATCGAATCAAAATTTTGAGATAGGAATTTTTTTCAACATAGTTGAAAACTCTGGAAATTATGTCTTTGAGGATGATAAACCCCCCAAACCCCTCAGGGCAAGGGTTGTAAGTTATACCTTGGGGGCATATAAGATTTTATATAGAAAGTGTTGTCATAAAAACTTCAAAAAGGGCTCACTCGATTGGAAATTGAAAGGGCCAGTGCCCTCTTAAATAGTTGAAAGTAATTAGAGGGCAACTAACCCCCCTCTCACGCCGACCATTTCCCCGAACACATGCAATCAAAATTTTGAGATATCCATTTTGTTCAACGTAGTTACAAGTTCTGGAAATTAGGTCTTTGAGGATGATAACCCCCTCAGAGCCCTCAGGACAAGGGTTGTAAGTTTTACCCTTGGGGCATATAAGGTTATTCTAGAAAGCGTTGTCGTAGAAAGTTACTGAAAAAAAGTTTTCAGTTTACTGAAAGAAATACAAATGAATGTGCATTGTCAGTTTAATATACATATACTGATATTTATTAATCAAAATTTTAATATTTTTTGATTTATTAAAGTTATAAAAGTACAGCATTTATATTTTTTCAGTAAAGTGCAAATTATGTACTGGCCTTGGGAAGGTATAGGGGTTTTGAGCCCTACTCATGTTAATTTCTGCTCGTTTTGAGTTTGACTCCGTTATTTGTTGTAATTTCTGTTGGTTTTGGGTTTCATTCATATATCGATGCTGATTTGTGGTAGTTTCACGCTTGGTAGATTATTTGATTTTATTTTTGATCATTTTTGGTTTAAAGGAGTTCTTTACTTTTCTGTGAAAAACTTATTTTGTGGAAATTTTTTTTAATTAATTCTAATTAACGGCCTTTGTGATTAAGGAGTCAATCTTAAAGAATTGGAATACAATTTGAACTAGTAATTACCTCGCTCTTTACGCTAAAGTTTTTTGGCACTTTTAAAAAAGTTACTTATTGTTCTAATTTAACGACCCTAGCGTTTCAGGAATCGTTTTTAAAGAATTGGGACAAACTTTTGACTTTACTTAAAGAATTGGAGCAAATTTTGAACTTTAGCATAAAGAGCGAGGCATTGACTAGTGGGCGAACCCGCTAATGTACGTAATAAAATATACGAATATAGAAGTTCGTTACGTAGGTTAATTCGTAAGTTACGTCAGAACAAAATTTTGAGAAAGGCATTTAGGCAAAAAAAAGTAAAATTAATATTCAAATTTCGTTTTAATTCTTCATGTACGGTGAGCCAAAACCAAAGCTGTATTAATTCAAAAACGTTCAGAAATTAAATAAAAAAAAAATTTAACTGAAAGTAAGGAGCGACATTAAAACTTAAAACAAACAGAAATTATTCCGTATATGAAAGGGGCTGTCCCCTCCTCAACTCCTCACTCTTCATGCTAAAGTTTGACTCTGTCTCACAACTTTATTTTTTAAAACGATAAAAAACTTTAGCGTAAAGAGCGAGGCGTTGAGGAGGAGACAGCCCCTTTCATATACGGAGTAATTTCTGTTCGTTTTAAGTTTTAATGTCGCTCCTTACTTTCAGTTAAAAAAACTTGTTTCTTTTTATTTAATGCTTTCTAAAAGCCAGAATATAATTTGTAATTTACTGGAGAAAATTCAAATAAATTTACTGAAAAAAATGTGTATTGTCAGTTTAATATACGTATGTTAATATTTATTCCTTATAATCTTAAATTATTTTTGATTTCTTAAAGTTATAAAAGTGAAAGCATTTAAAAGAATTTTTTCAGTAAAGTACAAATTATACTTTGGCTTTTAGAAAGCATAGGGTTTAGAAGAAACCATATTCAAATTAGTTTCTGCTCGTTTGAGTTTGACTTGTTTTAATTTCTCTTTGTTTTGGGTTTCATTTATTTATTGATACTGATTTCTATTTACTGATACTGATACTGATTTTATTTTTGTTCATTTTTGGTTTAATGGAGTTCTTTACCTTTTTTTAAAAAAAAACCTATTTTTTACAAAATATTTTTTTGATTAATCTAAAGAAAAGGACAGCTAACACACAAGAGAGAAAATAAACAAACAACTAAAAAATAAATAAATAAATATAACTCACATTTTAAACACTTCCAGAACTGGAATTACTGCGAACACAGACAAGGCAAAACGAATTTCCATAGTACACAACAGATAATTCTCCTCGTTATAATCAGATGGAAAAATGGGATCTAATAAAGTGCAGACTATTATTAATTGAAAGAAAAGTAAAAAAAACAGGTCACCGCCCCTGATTAAATTTTCCAGGTTAAAAACATTTGAACTGTATAAGGGAACAGGTTGACGAAACTTATACATTATAAATTAAATGTATTTTTTTTTTACTTGCTTATTTAGCTGCAGTCCGTTGACTCATCTATGACCAGCTATGACATCATCCCGACTTACGCTTGCAATGTTAACACCCGCTTGGAAACAGGGGCGAATCTTTAGTGTTTTTATTCGGGGGGGGGGGGGCAAGAGGAATCCATGTCCGGATAGTCAAGGGGTATGGGATATATAATAATTTTTTCTATACATTATTGGGAGGGGGAAACTTCCCCCCTTGCCCCCCTCAAACGACGCACCTGTTCGGGAACTATCATGCAACACGTTACTCTTAGAAAATTTTGAAATATTCTTATTTTTTATTCTTTAGAGTATTTTTTTCACTATTTTATTTAAATTAAACCCAGTTTTTCCTCTCTTAAATTCTTTGTAAATGGAAAAGCAGTGGGGTCTAAGAAATTATTTACGTAAAGAAAATCAATTTCCGAATCATTTATAAATTCCCCAAGTCAAGAAGTATCACTTAAAAAAATACGGATTATTCCAAATATTTATGAAGTGTAAAAATGGGTGGTATTTCTAACTATATATGATAAATGCGTCAAACCATCTACCTATTTACAAGGCCGTATCCAGGTGGAGGGGGGGGGTTTAGTGGGTTTGAAACCTCCCCCCCCCCCCGGAATGTTTACCCGACTCGTAAAAACGTAACAATAATGAATATAAAACAAATTTTTGATGCGTTTTTTTAATTTTTTTGTTTTTTTTGTAATTGTATTCGTAATTATGCATGATTTATAATATTTCAACTCTTTGTACGTTTTAGATATCGCCTTACAAGGTAAACTTTCTCCCATTGATGAGTCCTTAAGAAGAATTGAAAGAGGTTCTCGACTGGTCGTCTGTGTTCCGTTTGATACCAAAGTGATCTTGCAGATGCCACGTGGCAATTTAGAAGCAATCCATCCAAGAGTGCTCGTCATTGAAGCTGTGGCAAAATCCCTCCAAAAGTATCATCTCTTTTATTTCCTTAAAATTACTATTTTCTACGTGTTATTCTACTTGTATAATGACTATTATAAATATGATATTGTATTCAGTATAATAAGTAGACATATCCATCCTCACTTCCACCCGTTGGTTGTGCTATTTTGAATCTTTGCTGTCAGCAGAATCTTCCACGTCGAATTATGGAACGTATAAATATCCACAACAAGACCGGGGGGTTAGGGGGTTTGAACGTCCCCCCCCCCTCGAAATGTTTATCTGACTCGTAAAAACGTAACAAAAGTGGACATAAACAAATTTTGTATGCGTTTTTTCAGTTTTTTTTGGCGTAACCCCCCCCCCCCCCAAAAAAAGAGTAAAACCCCTCCGAAAAAAAAAATCCTAGGTAGGCCTTGATCCACAAACTCTCGCAAAACAAAACATTTTCCAAAGGCTCTTCCTCCTTTCTCCTCAGTGGGAATTTATACAGAAAATATATATATATATATATATATATATATATATATATATATATATATATATATATATATATATATATATATATATATATATATATGTAGTCGTTTGTCCTCAGAGCTTTGTTTCTTCTTGGACGACTACTTGTCAAACGATTAAATTGGGTATTGTTTTTTGTTGAATAAAATTTTAATTCAATTCAAGTTCAATTCATAAATGGGGTTTAGTTCAACGAGGTTGATTTGCGCGGTGGTTGAGTTGATTGGAGTTTTATTTAAGCAAGAGATGATTTTCACAAGGTTGAGCTAAACGGGGCTCAGTTGAACAAAGGTTCAGTTAAATGGTACATTTACACGGGATTCAGCTAAAATGGGGTTCAATAACACAAAAACAATGTTAGTAGTGCTATATATATATATATATATATATATATATATATATATATATATATATATATATATATATGTATGTAGTCGTTTGTCCTCAGAGCTTTGTTTCTTCTTGGATAACTGCTTGTCAAACGATCAAATTGGGTATTGTTTTTTGTTGAATAAAGTTTAATTCAAGTTCAGTTCAATTCATCCGGTGACAAAAAGTAACTTCATTGGGGCGAATAATTGTTGTATGTTCCTTGTATTTCTCGTTTTACGTCTAATTAAGATAAAAATTGTTGTGATAATTTTAAATCTTTCTCACGTGACCAAAGGGTTCCGATCCCCCTACCCCAACCCCGAAGGAAGCCCCGGTCCTCAAAGGTCCCCCGGGCTCCCAAAGGACCACCCGGCCCTCAAGAGCCCCCAGACCCCCAAAGGCCCTCCCCGGGCCCCCCAAAGGCCCATCGAGCTCCCAAAGGACCAACGGGGTCCCAAAGGCCCTCCCCCGGTCCCCAAAGGTCCCATGGGCCAGAGAAGCGCCGCCGGGATGCGCCGTGGGCCAGGAAAGCGCCGCAGGATGTGCCGCAGGGATGCGCCGCGGGTCAGGAAAGCGCCGCAGGGGATGCGCCTCAGGGAGGCACCGCAGGAAAGCGCCGCAGGGGTGCGCCGCAAAAAAGTAAACTAAAAAGTAAAAATTTCGAACTTTTATCCCCAACACGCCCTTCTCTGACCCCCAAAGGTCATCCCCGGGTCCTCAAAGGTCCCCCGGGCTCCCACAAGGCCAACCGGCTCCCCAAGGGCCCCCCAAACACCCACCCTGGGCCACACAAAGAGTCCCCTCTCCATTTTTTTAAATACTTTTTTATGGCTTTATTATATCTTTTCTGAACAAATTCCATTCATATTGTCATTCCTTAACCCATTTTCCAATCTCACAGAGTCCCCTCCCCAAGTCGTTAATACTTACTTGAATTTTTTAACATGGCATTTTTTTAACTCTTTTATGTAAATTGAAATTACAGTAAATATGCTTACGGCTCTACCAATCGTACTCTGTGCTTGTTCATGGACATGACGTGGCTTTCCCACTGGTACTCTATGGCAGGTTATCGACACTACCTAGTTTATTGCATGCATTAAATCAGTATTTTTTACGCAGTGGAAGGATAAACACACAATTCATATCTGTAATAAAGTGAGGATGAATTATTCGACGAACGTATGTGCACATGATAAAATCATTGTCGTATTGAATGCTGACAAGGAGAAATACCTGAGCTATGAAACGAGTGCAAGCGGTAACACTATTGGAAATGTATGCATGCGTTGTCATGACAGCGAGAAGTTAGATTTCTTTGGAGTACCCAAGAATTTCAATTGTGTAAACGGTGGATATGCAAGAGTAACATTACCAGAGAAATTAGTGCTCAAAAACAATGCAAACTTAAAAATAATTGTCGATGATCGGGGACAACTCCTTGCTAGGGTTTCTGGTAACACATTACCTGTTGATAAATCCTATCATCATCTTTCCGGTATTAGCATTTTATAGAGAACAAGAAGGAGAAGACAAGGAATACTCCTGAAATAATGTCATTAATCATATCTTTTCAATATGCCAAAACTGCCATCTATGTAAAAATAATGTGACAGTAGACAGTGAAATCACAGGCAGAATAAAAAGGACATTAGCAGACAATATCATCAATGAATATAAAGATGAATTGACAGAAAGTGAAGCGCAAGTGTACTAATAATGTGTAATAATGTATTTAACGTATTTTTATATAAATATTCTACATGTCATTATTTCATTAAAAATATTTTATGCATTATCTTGTTAAGTGTTCATTATTTTAGGGTATGCTAGAACGTCAAACGTTCAGAATATCTATTGAAAAGGTCAGAGATGAAAGAAAAAGAATTTTTAGAGATAAAGATACTACTAGCAGGCGCAATGTTTCATAGAAGATAGAAAAGTTCAAGATCTCTTCTGAATTTTACCAAAGAACACAATTCACTTCTAATTTCACCAGAGAAAATAAAAAGCTTCTACTTCAGTTTTAAGTTCACCGAGACATAAAAAATTTAAAGTTCACTTCTAAATTTTTCTGTAGAAGATAGGAAAAGTTATGTTATGATTATGATTATTTTCCATGGAGATAAAGAGTTTCAATTGAATTCTAAATTTTCTTAAATTCAAGTCCGACCTGTTTCAAAGAGTCAAATTTAAAGTTCTATTTCAAATATTGTCCCGGAAGACGAAAAGTTCAACTTCGATTCCGAAATTATCTCAATGAAAATGAAATATGCTATTGATCATTTCTATTTTCCCAAAATAATAAAAAAATTTTCCACTTCAGTTCAGATTTTTCTCAAACAGATGAAAAAATTTAAAATACTGTTCCAAATTTTTCATAGAAGATAGAAAAGTTCAAGATCTCTTCTGAATTTTACCAAAGAACACAATTCATTTCTAATTTCACCAGAGAAAATAAAAAGCTTCCACGTCAGTTTTAAGTTCACCAAGACATAAAAAATTTAAAGTTCACTTCTAAATTTTTCTGTAGAAGATAGGAAAAGTTATCCTATGATTGTGATTATTTTCCATGAAGATAAAAAGTTTCACTTTAATTCTAAATTATCTTCAATTCAGTTCCAACCTTTCTCAAAGAGTCAAATTTAAAGTTCTGTTCTAAATATTTCCCCGGGAGAAGAAAAGTTCAACTTCATTTCTGAATTTTCTCAATGAAAACGAAATAAGTTATTGATCATTTCTATTTTCCCAAAATAAATATAAAAATTTCCCACTTCAGTTCAGATTTTTCTCAAACAGATGAAAAAATTTAAAATATTGTTCCAAATTTTTCATAGAAGTTAAAAAAGTTCAAGTTCTCTTCAGAGTTTTACCAAAGAACACAATTCAATTCTAATTTCACCAGAGAAAATAAAAAGCTTCCACGTCAGTTTTAAGTTCACCAAGACATAAAAAATTTAAAGTTCAGTTCTAAATTTTTCCATAGAAGATAGGAAAAGTTACACTATGATTTGTAATTATTTTCCATGAAGATGAAAAGTTTCACTTTAATTCTAATTTTCTTAAATCCTGAAATGACATGAAATATGCTTACGGCTCTACCAATCGTACTCTGTGCTTGTTCATGGACACGACGCGGCTTTCCCACTGGTACTCTATGGCAGGTTATCGACACTACCTAGTTTATTGCATGCATTAAATCAGTATTTTTTACGCAGTGGAAGGATAAACACACAATTCATATCTGTAAAAAAGTGAGGATGAATTATTCGACGAACGTATGTGCACATGATAAAATCATTGTCGTATTGAATGCTGACAAGGAGAAATACCTGAGCTATGAAACGAGTGCAAGCGGTAACACTATTGGAAATGTATGCATGCGTTGTCATGACAGCGAGAAGTTAGATTTCTTTGGACTATCGAAATCATTCAAAATTGCTCAAGGTGGATATGCGAGAGTGAGAGCACCAGAGATAATAGTGCTAAAGGAGAATGCCAACTTAAAAATAATTATCGATGATCGGGGACAACTCCTTGCTTACAGTTCTGGTAGCACGATACCTATTGATAGATCCTATTCCCATCGTTCTGGTATTACTATTCAAATGAAAGCAAAGAAGAAAAGAAAGGCCTACTGCTGCACTAGTGTAATAAATCATATCATGTCTACCTGCCAGAACTGCCATCTATGTAAAAATAATGTGAGAATAGACAATGAAATCACAGGCAGAATAAAAAGGACATTAGCAGACAATATCATCAATGAATATAAAGATGAATTGACGGAAAGTGACGCGCAAGTGTACTAATAATGTGTAATAATGTATTTAATGTATTTTTATATTAATATTCTACATCTCATTATTTCATTAAAAATATGTTATGCATTATTTTGTTAAGTGTTCATTATTTTAGGGTATGCTAGAACGTCAAACGTTCAGAATATCTATTAAAAAGGTCAGAGATTAAAGAAAAATTGAATTTTTAGAGATAAAGATACTACTAGCAGGCTCAATGTTTCATAGAAGATAAAAAATTTCAAGATCTCTTCTGAATTTAACCAAAGAACACAATTCATTTCTAATTTCACCAGAGAAAATAAAAAGCTTCCACTTCAGTTTTAAGTTCACCAAGACTTAAAAAATTTAAAGTTCACTTCTAAATTTTTCTGTAGAAGATAGGAAAAGTTATACTATGATTATGATTATTTTCCATGGAGATAAAAAGTTTCACTTTAATTCTAAATTTTCTTAAATTCAATTCCGACCTTTCTCAAAGAGTTAAATTTAAAGTTCCGTTCCAAATAATTCCCCGGGAGAAGAAAAGTTCAACTTCGATTCTGAATTTTCTCAATGAAAATGAAATAAGTTATTGATCATTTCTATTCGCACAAAATAATATAAAAATTTCTAGTTCAATTTAAAATTTTCTCAATGAAGAGGAGAAAAGTTCATATTCTCTACTGAACTTTACCAAAGAACACAATTCAATTCTAATTTCTACAGAGAAAATAAAAATCTTCCACTTCAGTTCTTTATTTCACAAAAGACATAAAGAAATTTATAGTCCAATTCTAAATTTTTCGGTGGAAGATAGAAAAAGTAATACCATACTTGTGAATATTTTCCCGTAAGATACAAAGTTCTAGTTCAATTTAAAATTTTCTCAACGAAGTGAAGAAAAGTTCAAGTTCTCTTCTGAACTTTACCAAAGAATAAACCTCAATTCTAATTTCTCTAGAGAAAATAAAAATCTTCCACTTCAGTTTTAAGTTCCCCAAAGAAATAAAGGAATTTAAAGTTCTATTCTAAATTTTTAGATGGAAGATAGAAAAAGTAATACTATGACTGCGATCGTTTTCCATGAAGATCAAAAGTTTCACATTATTTATAATTTTTCTTAAATTCAGTTCTGATTTTTCTCAAAGAGATGAAAAATTTAAAGTTCTGTTCCAAATTTTTCATAGAAGATAGAAAAAGTCATACATTGATTGTGAATATTCAACATGAAGATAAGGAACTCCAATTTAATTCTGAGTTTTCTCGAAGAAGTGCAAATTGTTCAAGTTCTCTTCTGAATTTTCTTAAAGAAGAGAAAAAAGTTAACTCAATTCTGAATTTTACCAATGAAAATGACAAAAACCTTCCACTTCAGTTCTTAATTTCTCAAAGACATAAAAAAATTTAAAGTCCAGTTCTAAATTTTTCCGTAGAAGATAGGAAAAGTTATACTATGATTGTGATTATTTTCCAGTGAAGATAAAAAGTTTCACTTTAATTCTAATTTTCTTAAGTTCACTACCGATTTTTTGCAAAGAGATGAAAAATTTAAAGGTCTGTTCCAAAATTTTCATATAAGATAGAAAAAGTAATATTATGACTACGATTGTTTTCCATGAAGATCAAAAGTTTCAAATTATTTATAATTTTTCCTAAATTCAGTTCTGATTTTTCTCAAAGAGATTAAAAATTTAAAGTTATGTTCAAAATTTTTCATAGAAGATAGAAAAAGTTATACATTGATTGTGAATATTCAACATGAAGATAAGGAACTCCAATTTAATTCTGAGTTTTCTCGAAGAAGTGCAAGTTGTTAAAGTTCTCTTCTGAATTTTCTTAAAGAAGAGAAAAAAGTTAACTCGATTCTGAATTTTACCAATGAAAATGAAAAAACCTTTCACGTCAGTTTTTAACTTCTCAAAAATATGAAAAATTGAAACTTCATTTCAAATTTTTTTCGTCGAAGAGAGAACAATTTGTACCCTGTTTGTGATTATTTTCCCGTAACGATAATAGCTTTCACTTGTATTCTAATTTTCATAAGTTAACTAAAGATTGCTTTCAAATAGATGAAAAATTTAAAGTTCTTTTACAAAAGTTTCATAGAAGATAGAAAAGGCTATAATCTTATATTAATGTTCTACTTTAATATTATGATCAATACTTTAATTCTTAAATTCGTCTAAGACTTGAAAAACGTTCAAGTTATACTCTGTAATTTATTAAATAAGAGAAAATATTTATCTTAATTCTGAATTTTAAGAATGAAACTAAAATATATTTAACTTGACTTTATAATTACACAAAGACAAAAAAATTCAAAGTTCTCTTCTAATTTTTCCAAGAAAATAAAAAGGCTCCACTTCAGTTCTGTTTTTTTTCTCAAAGAGATGAAAAATTTAAAGTTCTTTTCTAATTTTAAATTAAATTTTAGCTCCTTTTGTCACATGGATTTACCCATCAAATTTTCAAATTAGAAAATGAGTGACTCGTTCTATTATTAAAGACAATCGTTCAAACTCGTTCATCTAACCTTCAAAACAATAGGTTACGTATAAATAAATATTAATAAATAAATAGAAACAGTCCTACATGTTTAAGTTAAGTTAGGTTAGGTTAACATATCATGAGTAATAGGTTAAACTAATCTTTTCCGGTGAGGATGGTTAGGTTAGACTCGATTAAGCTCGGTTAGCTTAGACTCGGTTCGGTTCGATTAGCCTACGTACGCTTCACTTAGGTTAGCTTAGGTTAGGTGAGAGACATGCAAAAAGTTAGGTGTATGATTAGGTTAGGTTAGGTTAGATTAAGTTAGGTTAGGCTAGGTTAGCCTACGTACGCGCGCGTACGTAGGCTGACCTAGCCTAACCTAACTTAACCCAACCTAACTTAATCTAACCTAACCTAATCATACACCTAACTTTTTGCATGTCTCTCACCTAACCTAAGCTAACCTAAGTGAAGCGTACGTAGGCTAACCTAACCTAGTCTAATCTAACCTAGCTTAATCTAGTCTAACCTAACCTAACCATACTTGCCGGAAAAGGTTAGGTTAACCTATCATGAGCACTCATGATAAGTTAACCTAACCTAACCTAACTTAAACATGTAGGAATGTTTCTATTTATTTATTAATCTTTATTTATACCTAACCTAACCTATTGTTTTGAAGGTTAGATGAATTAGTTTGAACGATTGTCTTTAATAATAGAACGAGTCACTCATTTTCTAATTTAAAAATTTGATGGGTAAATCCATGTGACAAAAGGAGCTAAAATTTAATTTAAAATTAGAAAAGAACTTTAAATTTTTCATCTCTTTGTGAAAAAAAAACAGAACTGAAGTGGAGTCTTTATTTTCTTGGAAAAATTAGAAGAGAACTTTGAATTTTTTATGTCTTTGAGGAATTAAGAACTGAAGTGGAAGCTTTTTTCATTTCATTGGTAAAATTCAGAATTGAGCTAACTTTTTTCACTTCTTTAAGAAAATTCAGAAGAGAACTTGAACATTTTGCACTTCTTTGAGAAAATTCAGAATTAAAGTATTGCTCCTTATCTTCATGTCGAATATTCAAATCAAAGTATAACTTTTTCTATCTTCTATGAAAAATTTGGAAAAGAACTTTAAATTTTTCATCTCTTTGCAAAAAATCGGTAGTGAACTTAAGAAAATTAGAATTAAAGTGAAACTTTTATCTTCACTGGAAAATAATCATAATCATAGTATAACTTTTCCTATCTTCTACAGAAAAATTTAGAACTGGACTTTAAATTTTTTATGTCTTTGAGAAATTAAGAACTGAAGTGGAAGGTTTTTTCATTTTCATTGGTAAAATTCAGAATTGAGTTAACTTTTTTTTCTTCTTTAAGAAAATTCAGAAGAGAACTTGAACAATTTGCACTTCTTCGAGAAAACTCAGAATTAAATTGGAGTTCCTTATCTTCATGTTGAATATTCACAATCAATGTATAACTTTTTTTATCTTATATAAAAAATTGTGAACAGAACTTCAAATTTTTCATCTCTTTGAGAAAAATCAGAACTGAATTTAGGAAAAATTCTAAATAATGTGAAACTTTTGATCTTCTTGGATAACAATAGTAGTCATAGTATTAATATTTTTATCTTCTATGAAAAATTTGGAATAGAACTTTAAATTTTCATCTCTTTGCAAAAAATCGGTAGTGAACTTAAGAAAATTAGAATTAAAGTGAAACTTTTTATCTTCACTGGAAAATAATTGCAATCATAGTATAACTTGTCCTATCTTCTACGGAAAAATTTAGAACTAGACTTTAAATTTTTTATGTCTTTGAGAATTTAAGAACTGAAGTGGAAGGTTTTTTCATTTTCTTTGGTAAAATTCAGAATTGAGTTAACTTTTTCTCTTCTTTAAGAAAATTCAGAAGAGAACTTGAACAATTTGCACTTCTTCGAGAAAACTCAGAATTAAAATGGAGTTCCTTATCTTCATGTTGAATATTCACAATCAATGTATAACTTTTTCTATCTTCTATGAAAAATTTGGAACAGAACTTTAAATTTTTCATCTCTTTGAGAAAAATCAGAACTGAATTTAAGAAAAATTATAAATAATGTGAAACTTTTGATCTTTATGGAAAACAATCGCAGTCATAGTATTACTTTTTCTATCTTCCATCTAAAAATTTAGAATAGAACTTTAAATTTCTTTATTTCTTTGGGGAACTTAAAACTGAAGTGGAAGATTTTTATTTTCTCTGGAGAAATTGGAATTGAAGTGTATTCTTTGGTAAAGTTCAGAAGAGAACTTGAACTTTTCTTCACTTCTTTGAGAAAATTTTAAATTGAACTAGAACTTTATATCTTCCGAAAAAATATTCACAAGTATGGTATTACTTTTTCTATTTTCAACCGAAAAATTTAGAATTGGACTATAAATTTCTTTATGTCTTTTGTGAAATAAAGAACTGAAGTGGAAGATTTTTATTTTCTCTGTAGAAATTAGAATTGAATTGTGTTCTTTGTTAAAGTTCAGTAGAGAACATGAACTTTTCTCCACTTCATTGAGAAAATTTTAAATTGAACTAGAAATTTTTATATTATTTTGTGCGAATAGAAATGATCAATAACTTATTTCATTTTCATTGAGAAAATTCAGAATCGAAGTTGAACTTTTCTTCTCCCGGGAAATTATTTGGAACGGAACTTTAAATTTGACTCTTTGAGAAAGGTTGGAATTGAATTTAAGAAAATTTAGAATTAAAGTGAAACTTTTTATCTCCATGGAAAATAATCACAATCATAGCATAACTTTTCCTATCTTCTACAGAAAAATTTAGAAGTGAACTTTAAATATTTTAAGTCTTGGTGAACTTAAAACTGAAGTGGAAGCTTTTTATTTTCTCTGGTGAAATTAGAAGTGAATTGTATTCTTTTGTAAAATTCAGAATAGATCTTGAACTTTTCTATCTTCTATGAAACATTGAACCTGCTAGTAGTATCTTTATCTCTAACACTTCAATTTTTATTTCATCTCTGACCTTTTTAATATATATTATTAACGGTTGACGCTCTAGAATACCCTAAAATGATTAAAAATTAACAAAAGAATCCAAAACATATTTTTAATGAAATAATGAGATGTAGAATATTAATATAAAAATACGTTAAATACATTATTACACATTCTTAGTACACTTGCGCTTCACTTTCCGTCAATTCATCTTTATATTCATTGATGATATTGTCTGCTAATGTCCTTTTTATTCTGCCTGTGATTTCATTGTCTATTCTCATATTATTTTTACATAGATGGCAGTTCTGGCAAGTAGACATGATGTGATTTCTTACACTAGTGCAGCAGTAGGCCTTTTTTTTTTGCTTTGCTTTCATTTGAATAGTAATACCAAAACGATGGGAATAGGATCTATCAATAGGTATCGTGCTACCAGAACTGTAAGCAAGGAGTTGCCCCCCATCATCGAAAATTATTTTTAAGTTGGCATTCTCCTTTAGCACTATCATCTCTGGTGCTCTCACTCTCGCATATCCACCTTGAGCAATTTTGAATGATTTCTATAGTGCAAAGAAATATAACTTCTCGCTGTCATGACAACTCATGCATACATTTCCAATAGTGTTACCGCTTGCACTCGTTTCATAGCTCAGGTATTTCTCCTTGTCATCATTCAATACGACAATGATTATATCATGTGCATATACGTTCGTCGAATAATTCATCCTCACGTTTTTACAGATATGAATTGTGTGTTTATCCTTCCACTGCGTACAAAATACTGATTTAATGCATGCAGTAAACTAGGTAGTGTCGATAACCTGCCATAGAGTACCAGTGGGAAAGCCGCGTCGTGTCCATGAACAAGCACAGAGTACGATTGGTAGAGCCGTAAGCATATTTCATGTCATTTCAGGATTTAAGAAAATTAGAATTAAAGTGAAACTTTTCATCTTCATGGAAAATAATTACAAATCATAGTGTAACTTTTCCCATCTTCTATGGAAAAATTTAGAACTGAACTTTAAATTTTTCATGTCTTGGTGAACATAAAACTGACGTGGAGGCCTTTCATTTTCTCTGGTGAAATTAGAATTGAATTGTGTTCTTTGGTAAAATTCTGAAGAGAACTTGAACTTTTTTAAATTATATGAAAAATTTGGAACAGTATTTTAAATTTTTTCATCTGTTTGAGAAAAATCTGAACTGAAGTGGAAAATTTTTATATTTATTTTGGGAAAATAGAAATGATCAATAACTTATTTCATTTTCATTGAGGAAATTCAGAATCGAAGTTGAACTTTTCTTCTCCCGGGGAAATATCTAGAACAGAACTTTAAATTTGACTCTTTGAGAAAGGTTGGAACTGAATTGAAGATAATTTAGAATTAAAGTGAAACTTTTTATCTTCATGGAAAATAATCATAATCATAGCATAACTTTTCCTATCTTCTACAGAAAAATTTAGAAGTGAACTTAAAATTTTTTATGTCTTGGTGAACTTAAAACTGAAGTGGAAGCTTTTTATTTTCTCTGGTGAAAATAGAAGTGAATTGTGCTCTTCGGTAAAATTCAGAAGAGAACTTGAAGTTTTCTATCTTCTATGAAAAATTTGGAACAGGATTTTAAATTTTTTCATCTGTTTGAGAAATATCTGAACTGAAGGGGAAATTTTTTTTATTATTTTTTTAAAATAGAAATGATCAATAGCTTATTTCATTTTCATTGAGATAATTTCGGAATCGAAGTTGAACTTTTCGTCTTCCGGGAAAATATTTGAAATAGAACTTTAAATTTGACTCTTTGAGAAAGGTCGGAATTGAATTTAAGAAAATTTAGAATTAAAGTGAAACTTTTTATCTCCATGGAAAATAATCATAATCATAACATAACTTTTCCTATCTTCTACAGAAAAATTTAGAAGTGAACTTTAAATTTTTTATGTCTTGGTGAACTTAAAACTGAAGTGGAAGCTTTTTATTTTCTCTGGTGAAATTAGAAGTGAATTGTGTTCTTTGGTAAAATTCAGAAGTGATCTTGAACTTTTCTATCTTCTATGAAAAATTGAGCCTGCTAGTAGTATCTTTATCTCTAAAATTTCTTTTTCTTTCATCTCTGACCTTTTTAATAGATATTCTTAACGTTTGACGTTCTAGAATACCCTAAAATAATGAACACTTAACAAAATAATGCATAAAATATTTTTAATGAAATAATGACATGTAGAATATTAATATAAAAATACGTTAAATACATTATTACACATTATTAGTACACTTGCGCGTCACTTTCCGTCAATTCATCTTTCTATTCATTGATGATATTGTCTGCTAATGTCCTTTTTATTCTGCCTGTGATTTCACTGGCTACTGTCACATTATTTTTGCATATATGCCAGTTTTGGCATATTGACAAGATATGATTAATGACATTATTGCAGGAGTATGCTTGTCTTCTCCTTCTTGTTCTCTTTAAAATGCTAATACCGGAAAGATGACGATAGGATTTATCAACAGGTAATGTGTTACCAGAAACTCTAGCAAAGAGTTGTCCCCGATCATCGACAATTATTTTTAAGTTTGCATTCTCTTTGAGCACTAATTTCTCTGGTAATGTTACTCTTGCATATACACCGTTTATACGATTGAAATTCTTGGGTACTCCAAAGAAATCTAACTTCTTGCTGTCATGACAACGCATGCATACATTTCCAATAGTGTTACCGCTTGCACTTGTTTCATAGTTCAGGGATTTCTCCTTGTCTGCATTCAATACGACAATGATTTTATCATGTGCACATACGTTCGTCGAATAATTCATCCTCACTTTTTTACAGATATGAATTGTGTGTTTATCCTTCCACTGCGTAAAAAATACTGATTTAATGCATGCAATAAACTAGGTAGTGTCGATAACCTGCCATAGAGTACCAGTGGGAAAGCCACGTCGTGTCCATGAACAATTACAGAGTACGATTGGTAGAGCCGTAAGCATATTTCATGTCATTTTAAGATACGTAAAAAAGTTAAAAAAATACCATGTTAAAAAATTCAAGAAAGTATTTACGAATTGTGGAGGGGACTCTTTGAGGTTGGAAAATGTGTTTAGGAATGACATTATGAATGGAACTTGTTCAGAAAAGATATAATAAAGCCATAAAAAATTATTAAAAAATATGGAGCGGGGACTCTTTGTGTGGCCCTGGGAGGGTGTTTGGGGGACCCTTGGGGAGCCGGTTGGCCTTGTGGGAGCCCAGGGGACCTTTGAGGACCAGGGGAGGGCCTTTGGGGGTCTGAGGAGGGCGTTTGGGGGATAACAATTCGAAATTTTTACTTTTTAGTTTACTTTTTTTGCGGCGCACCCCTGCGGCGCATCCTGCGGTGCCTCCCTGCGGCGCATCCCCTGCGGCGCTTTCCTGACCCGCGGCGCATCCCTGCGGCACATCCTGCGGCGCTTTCCTGGCCTACGGCGCATCCCGGCGGCGCTTCTCTGGCCCGGGGGACCTTTGGGGACCGGGGGAGGGCCTTTGGGGGTCCGGGGGCCAGTTGGGAGCCTGGGGGACATTTGGGGACCGGTGGAGGGCCTTTGGGACCCCGTTGGTCTTTTGGGAGCTCGATGGGCCTTTGGGGGGCCCGGGGAGGGCCTTTGGGAGCCCGGGGGACCTTTGAGGACCGGGGGCTTCCTTCGGGGTTGGGGTAGGGGGATCGGAACCCTTTGGGGTTGGGGTAGAGGACCTCACAACACTGTTCAAATGAAACTTGTGTATTATAACGACCACAGAGTTTCACCCTCAAATCCTCTTCCAAAATTTCTTCAAAAATCATCTTTTAAAATGTCTCTAACTGTTTCGCCCAAATAATCCCTAAACGTAATTCAGCGTGTTCCTTTTGTTTTTGGCATCTCTGCGCTAATGCATTTCAAATTAATAAGAAAGCTGATTCCCGCGCTAAAACAATTCATCGCTAAGATGTTTCTTGGAGAATTGTTTCCATGGCGTTTGGTTATTAATATCCTTTGGAGTTCGACCAAAAGAGTTGTTTCCGAGGCAATGACATTAATGACTTGGATCTATTCCTGGAGAATCGTTTCTAGGCGAAAATTTTTAAAGTCTGACAGATGATGTCATTGATTGATTGATCTGTCAAGAAAGGAGAATTAATTTGTTGTTTCTAAGGGGAATTATTGATTCACGATAGGTGAATTGAGGTCGACAGCACAGGTGCTACTCGTGACAGGACCACGTGGTTTATGGTTTTCCAAGTGAGAAAGTTCCTGTTTTTCAAGTGAGAAAAATACTGTTTTTTCATTCTCACTGAGAAAACCATAAACCACGTGGTACGTTCCGGAGTTTTAAAAAAAAGTGTCCGGATCGGGATTCGAAGGGGTATTGTACTCGTGGGGCTGGTACCCCCCCTTTTACTCACGTGAAGTAGTCTTATTTGCATTAAACATTTACGTTCTTATCTTATGTACATTTTATTGTACTAATAAATGGATAGGTTGTCTCTTATTACATATACATAAAGTGAAATATAATTAATTAGGTCAGCCCCTTGTAATAAATGTCATAAGAGTCCCCTGGCGGAGATACTTATGTCCGGTTCTCAGGAAGGACAATATAAGATTGATTTCTGAAATTTTTTTATCCCAAGCCCAGGTGGGCCGATTACACTGCCAAGTCGTCAAACACAAAAAAAGAACAAGAAGAAAAAAAACAAGCCACTATATAAGGGCTATTCAGAAACAAAGAAATTTTCAAAAAGTGAAGGAAGTTTTAAAAAAATGTTGAATGGAGATAAACTCGCAGGGTTGAAAGGGGATAAACGAAATAAAAATATAAAATTCAGTATCGGGACTAAAAAATACAAAACAAAATTAAGTGAAAAAAATGAAAAAGAGAGAGAGGCTATATAGACAGCTAAAAAATTTCCAGAAAAATATTAAATAACTGGAAGGTAAATGAGGATTGGGTGAGGGGGCAGAGGATTCACTTGAATAACATATACTGGACCAAACTTTTTCTATATCTTTCAGTAGAAAATTTCGTGGGTGTAAGCAGGGGGTTCTTTGTTAAAGTGGAACGACTTTGTAAAAGTGAATTTGTTCGCGGATTATGGAGTGCATTACTGGTGAAACGCAAGGATTTTTCTTATTTCATGTGTCCCAAATGCTGCAATATCTTGGCAGCTACAAAAATCATGTTATAGTCGTAGATCAAGAAATATCCACAGGTGGACAGCAACAATTTGTCAAACTTTCAAACGGCTGTCCAGTCTCAATGGATTTTGTGGCTCCTTCTTGATACTGTGGGTGGTTGTGAAGGCCGAAAAGGAACTATGGTCTAAGGCAACTAAATTTATGCGAAGACCGTTGAGTAATAAATAAATAGATAAAAGCAAATAAATAAATAGAAAGAGTTGTTTGCTACTACAATAATGTTGTATCTTCGTGGTTAAGATAAGAGACTTATGTTGATAAACTGATAAACATGGTGTTTGCATAATCACCATGTTAATGAAGTCATTTATTGTATGTTATAAAAATATGATGATAATCTTAAATTATCATTGCGTTAGGTATGGGGCTTAGTTCTGCAGCTCCCCACCCCCATGCTCTGCAAATTTCTGCTAAGAGATACAGCTGTCCTGGGGCTCAATGAAGAAGACGAAGCGGAAAGATAACGGTGACCTGTCTGAGTAATAAATTGATCAAACAATTTTTAGTAATTAATGTAATATAGTTCGTTACACTACTGGTACGACTACTACTAACAGCTGTTAGCAGTACCGGGCCCCGATAAGCCTCACAGATCTTCACACTCCTCCTCAACCCTAGTCTCCTTTTCCCTTTAAATTGCTTTTAATAACCTCCTCTAAATCATTCGAGGACTTTCTGCTCATCGTTTGCCCACAGACGGGATTGCCAAAAGCACAGTGTTTGACAACCTATTCCTAAAATGTAACCTAGCCATTTTAACCTTTCTTTCGTTATAGACCTAGGAAGTAAGGTGGAACCATAGTTTTGGTATAGTTTCTTAATAATAATAACGTTGATTTATTGATATGTGATGCTACCTATGCGATGTCCTAACATAATATGCTACACACAACGAACTTAAAATAATCATTGTGTACTATTAATGATTGAAATCACCTTCAAAATAAGGAGGGGAAAAAATTAGTAGCAACTAGAACGGGTTTAGGAATACTAAGGTTGGTTAAGATATTCAAAATGGTACCTGAATGTACTTGAGCTGTGTTTAAATATTCCAATTCATGATATACATATGTTTTTACGTATTCGTTAGGATTTACGTACTCATAACGGCTAACAAGTCCGTTATCTCCTTACCTATTTTGTCTGTACTTCCCTACCCATCTCCTTACCTAATGAATTTGATGAAAATATCTAAGATGTAACTTGAATTGCTGTATCCTTAAATCCTGGCCCCTTATAGTTGCACCTCCTTACCTAATTTATTTGATAAAAATATCTAAGATATAACTTTAATATCTCCTTAATTCCTTGCCTGTTCTAGTTGCACTTCTGTACCTAATAAATTTGATGAATGAAAACTTTTGAGATATAACTTGATTATCTCCTTAAATTTTTACCTGTTCTAGTTTCACCTCCTTTGCCTTTCTCCTGACCTATTAAATTTAGGTCATTAAGGAGATGGGTAAGGAGTTGCACCTTATTACCCATCTCCTTACCTGATAAATTTGATGAAAATGTCTAAGATATAACTTGATTATCTCCTTAACTCTTTACCTATTCTAGTTGCACCTCCTTACCCCTATCCTTACCTATTAAATTTGGTGAAATTATCTAAGATATTACTTTAATATCTCCTCAACTCCTTGCCTATTCTAGTTGCACCTCAATCAGGGACGGATATATTTGCACATTAGGGGAGGGGGGGCAGGGGGTAAAGCATATCATATACTATATACGTAACCTAAACAAACCTATTTTAACCTAACCAAGCATATTTAACCTAATGAAAAAAAAAGAAAATATGATGAAAATTGAATACTTTATTAGCAACATTGTGAAAACTACAACTTGGAAATATGGTCCCAGAACGCAGAAATGTCCTCAAGAATCGCGTTAAAACTAGCTCAGCCTTTACTGCCGCCCGCCACATGTACTCTACTAAGTATGAATGTAAATAATGGCGGGATTTACCTCGGTGCCGTTTGTTCCTCCAATTTGTGGAGCCCCACATTCTATCTACTTTTTGGGTCGAGGTTCCGCTGGGTCGACAAAATTATTTTTGTGGTTCACTTACAAAAGAGTGAAACCTGCTTGTTCCAGCTCAGTTGTGTTGTAGCCCTTCCAACAATCTGAAATGATTCTTGAACATTAATGGTGAGATACTATATTCTATCACTAGCCAAAGCAAACTAACCGGTGTCCTGAAGAATCGCGTTAATGATCAACTAAAATGAACTAGGTCAAGAATCGCGTATATAATGAGCTTTTCTTTCTCTTTGAGACGGTCAGCCGACGCCGAAGCTCCCAATTAAATAATTTAAAAATGACCCTCACAATTTTGCTAATGAACTTTTCTATTTTCATCATATTTTATTGTCACCAAACTTCACTTCTCGAGCGTGTTTTATATAATAGACAAGTACCTTAGATTTAAATATCCATTAGTATTCACTTATCAATGAGGATTCACATCTCTGTTTTCTCTTAACCTATCCTAATTACATACCTGTATGTACCACTTCGCCTAGTAATAAGTAAGTATTTCTTCAAGTAACTTGACTATACTGGGCATATGTTTAAATATGCTAATTTAATAATTTCGTTTCCGCTCTTTCCTCATCCATTACTTAATGTACTGGTCACGTAATGTTAATGTTGCTGGTCACGCAGCAATTTCGTAATGTTTCTTATAAGCTAATGTAAAATGTGCGATGTGGAGTGCTAAGAGTTTAATATGTATTTATGTTTAATATGTGTTTAATGTTATGTTTAATATATGTTTAAATATTAGATGGTAACTTAAATTTTGAGTGATTTTTTTCAGTTCAGACTATCGTTCAGCGTTTGTCACAATGAGGAGGCACCGAATCAATTTAAACTTTCTTGTTGATCACAATCCCGAGAAATTCATTGGCGAAATGGAGATGTTTGTTGAAAAGATCGCTGAACAATCCTGGCTCTGTCAATTTATTACAGATTTACAGTAAGCAATTTTTGTTTATCTAGAAATTCATTTGTTTTGTAGTGAGATTAGCAACGATGAAATGCCCCTAGCTCTTTTTTTTACAAGAAGACCCTCTGTAGATTGCTAACCAGTATGGAAAGCTCATAAGAAAGAGAAAAGAGTCAGTCTTTGAGAAAAAATCAATCAAAGCAATCTGGGTGGGGGGGGAGGGGGTCGCCCTCCAATTGTTTTCAATCATTAAAATGGGCACTAGTCCTTCCAATTTCCAATCGAATGAGCCCCTTTCGAAATTTCTACGACAACTCATTCTGTACGGATCATCCTGGTCTAAAAAAAAAAAAAAAAAGAAAAAAAAATTGCCCACATCGCTATTTATTTAGGCAGTGCTATTGCGCTCCCTATGATTATGGCAATCACACATATGCCGAAGACAGGGAAACCACTGTACTATATTTTGTACGTCTGAGGTTATCTTCGGTTTGAGGCTCTGACAAGATAAAACAATCAGGCACATCAATTGTGAGGAGAGGGTCTTTATCTGCTCCTCTGGATTTTCAAAATATTTCTTCTGAAATTGATATTGAAAATCCCTTTTTTGGCGTTTCAATTGAAAAAATCCAAATTTTTTCAGTTGAATTGAATTGTTTCAATTCAAAAACAATAGAAGTGCCCTTCTCCTAGATTTGGGAAATACATTTTACCTCTGGCCTACATTTTTGCGAATTGACTCCCCTGCAAACAACTTGTTTATTCAATCTTTTTTAAGCTATCTAATCTTTTTTTAGAATTAAAACAGGTCAAAGATCTTTCAAAATAGTCTGATTGATAAAAATAAGTACTATCGAAAAGCGTTGCCCGCGCAGTAAGTTTTTTGGTGCCATTTGGTACGTTTTTTTTGGCAAAATATAAATTTTCTTGTACATCTTGGTTTTACTACCTCCTTTCTTTCTCAGATATTTGTTCAAGTTTTAGTTTATCGAAAATTTGTTTTCTTCTTACGACAAATTTCTAACCTGCTATTCAGATGGTACAAATTATTCTCCCGCGGTACAATTTTAGTCGGAAAACGAGAACTGTTTACTTCAAAGAGTTGGCAACGCTGGCCCCAAGGTTTTTTTTATTGTCAATTTTATTTAGCAAGCTCACAGCATTTGAATCAAAAAAAACTGGAAACTTTTGATTCAGCAGATGCAGAATATTCATTTGATCCTTCTCACCACAATATAATTTATAATCTTCCGCCCCATAATTTAATTTTTCATCAAAACCAAATTAATGATAATTGAGTTGATCTGTTAGCAAGTTCTAAAGAGATCATAGAAATTGAAAAGTTGTTTATAAGGAGACTAGCATTAATAGCGACGAGGGAGAAAACAAAATAAATCTTATTGGCAATATTTTTTTTTTTTTTTTTTTTTTTTTTTTTTTTTTTTTTTTTTTTTTTTTTTAATAAGCCTGAGTCTCATATTTGCAACAATTCAGAAGATAAAGACTTTCGGAGGCTCAATTCCAAAAAACTTGAACTGGCTAAATAAAAATTAAATAAATAATTTTGTTGGGTTGTAAAGGAAAGAGAATGTAGAATCTAGGACTGGTACTTTTGGATATAGGGGAAGTTTCAAATCCATTACTAATGCTTTCGAGATAGGAAAAGTTGGATGTATAAAAGACGTCTTTATTTCTAAAAAGTAAGTTTGAAAGGAAATTATATTTTGGATAAGGCTCGTACGCAGGGGAGGGGATCAACTTTTGAAAAGTGCCAAAAATAAGCGAATATGCCAATTTAAGAAAAATATATTGTAAATATATTTAAATTATTTTAAATGTTTGCCAAAATCTTGATATTGCCAAAGGGTGAGCCCAGATTCGTATGTGCGTGCCTGTTTTTGCTACCTCAAAGTTAAAACCTCTATACCTCCGCACAAGGGAGGATCAATTTCCTTCAACATGGGCCCATAGGACCCTTCAGTTTTGAAAGAGTGGGGAAAAACAGAAGGAATACTTCTTCTTGATCTCGATCCACCCCTCCCCGGGGAGACGGGGAGGGGTGGATCCACCACTCCCCCGGGGATCCACCACTCCCCCGGGGAGATATTTTTGTACTTATGATATTTTTGACGTATGTAAATGCTTTTTTGGTTCTTGAAAGAATAGTCTAAATCAGGCGTATAGGTGGGGGCTCTGGGCCTATCTCTCTCCCACCCCTTTCCAAAAAATGTTACGTTTTAGAATTTTTTTGTATAATTTCTTTGATTTTCCGAACAATTATCGGATATAGCTTTGTATACTATAATTATTGACAGCTCTGTATAACACCAATTGGCATAATTTAGTAGCATATGATGTCATATATGCTACTATATGATGTCACATATGATGTCATATAATATTTATTTGCTAAAAAAACTGTTACTATTAATCAACTCAAATTGGGAAGCAGGGGGCTCCAAAGACCCGGCAAATAAAAAGGACAGAAAAAAGTTATACCACCCTCTTACAACCAATTAAAATGTATGTTATTTATAAGTCTAACTGCGCTTCTGTGTACACCTTGGGCGTCTTTTTGCTATGATGATTCGTTTTTCTCACAAATTTGTGCCCCTCCCCCAAGAAAAATTTACCCCCTTCCTCGTATGGAATTTCTGTGTACCCTCTTGGTTTTAACCGTGAGTAGATTTTCTGTATCTGTATAAATGTAGTTAGTGAGTTGCTTTTTTCTAGTGTTTAGCATAGGATTTGCCAATTATCTATTAATTGATTTGCTATTAACCAAAAGATGATAATAAATGGGAAAAAATAATCATTTCTTTGTTTCAGAGGAGAAGACGTATCTTATGCAGAATTCAGTTCTCAAATGTCGAAAAAGACATGGACGCCAAATAAAGTTGACTACATTTGTTCTGAACTTAGGAAGGTAATATTCTATAGCCTTGAATTTTTTTTTATTCCTGATGCTACTCATAGTGAGATAATCAAAAGATATTTAACTTGAAGATTTTTCAGCCTTCTTCTTCTTCTGTAAACAGCAGTTGGAGTCCAAAATAGACTCCGTTTTGCTTCTATCAGGTTTTCTTTTGATTAATCAAAACAATAATAACTGTTTTTCATTTTTTATACCTCCAGCATGAAAACAATACTAACGAATTTTTTTTTTTTTTTTTTTTTAGACATACAATTGTGAAGGATTATAATCTTCTTGGTTAAAAGAAAATAACAGTCTCTTGTAGATAATTTGGTACTTTCGGATAAAAATAAATTCCCACAAAAATAATCATCAGAAATAAATCCAATTCGCAGAAGTTTTACTTTTCCTCGAATACTTATCTTTGTAAAAGCTATACGAAGCTTGGTTCCCTTGACACCTAAACCTGGCCCTACCCACTCACCTCTTCAGTCCGAAACAGGGAAAATTACTCCAAAATACGCACTCTTAGGAAACGTAACAACTAAAAGGCACATCCACCGAAGCTCATCAGGGGAGACTAAGTTATTTAACCGAAATTTGAATTCAAACATTGAAAAGGATGCACTACTACTACTAACAACTCACTGCAGAACCAAGCCCCCTGAGGCCAACACAGCTACGTACACTTCACAGGAAGTTTCCATTTCTCTTAAATCTTTCTTTACGAAATCTTCCCCTTTTAATCGTGGACGATCTGCTTGACTTTTAGACCTAGACGGTTGGCCGAAAAGGACAATCTGCCAATTTGTCCTCCGCAGAACGTGCCCTAGCCATCTCAGTGTTTCTGTCATTATTGCCCTAGAAAGCGGGATTGAACCACACTTTTCGTACAGCCTACTGTTTGAAATATGGCCAGTGACTGCATACCCAAAGCAACCCGTAGGCAATTTCTCTGGAAAATATGTAGCAAATCTTCCTCCGTTTTCTGAGCGCCCATGCTTCATTTTCATATTCGACCGCTGTCATTACCGTAGCCTTTCGACTATTCTAATCTTGGTTCGCAGACTTATCTTGTCCTAAGTTGAAAAGGATATGACTAATAAATTTCTTTTATTGATCCCCCATTTTCTGACTTCATCAGTTTTGTCTTATTTTTATCTTCTTTTTATCTGTTATGCGGTTTTTACGATTTTCCTCACAATTTTTTAAATGTCAAGTTTTTTTTTTAGAAACGCGTCCATGTGTTATCTATCTATCTATCTACTCCCTTTAAGCGTCACATTAATATGTATTTCAAGAGCAACTTAGGTCATTTTTTCTCAGGGGTGATTGCGTCCCACATAGAACGGATTGAGTTGACGGACCGATCGAAGCTCCTGGTCCGATCGAAAATCGGTCTCCTGATACTATATACACGTATATATGTATTTAGGGGGCTGGTGATGTAAAGGTATTCCACAGGAGATTCAATTATGAGTGTTAAGGAGGCGAGAACCCGGGAAAACATTGAAGATTTATGGTCTAAACTTTCCAAAATTTTATTTCCAAAATTCCAAAATTCCAAAATTTATTTCGTTCGACATTTTTTTTCCAAATTCAAACCACTTATCATATGAAACAGGCAAAGCTAAATCATCTGCAGGAAAAATTTATTTTCCGAATATTGAGACATTGTTGCAAACAAAGCAAAAGCATTTCAATTAAGTTTCTAATTTTTGTCGTTTATTTATTTTCCTGCAAAAAAATATGTCCTCACTCTTTGACCAGTCTTTTATCGTATAATCTTTGATTAACAAGGGGGTGGGTTAATGCCTATCAAGCGGTCTTTTACGAAGACTTGCTAGTTAAATAAGACAAAGGGTATTCTATATAGCTAGAGCAAGACAAATGGCGTATCACCCGAAATTACTTGTCTAGTGGAAAATTAATTAAAAGAATTCTTGCATTCTTGTATTTATTGTATTGGTTATTGATATAAGTAACGCTGTAACAATTTTTGAATGAATGATTAACTTCTCTGAAGGAATGAAACTTCTTATTTTTAAATTAATCACATAAGAAGCCCTTGCTTTTGTTGCTATAGTATAGCGGGTGTGTACGCTTAATGTGTTAGGTACAATTATTCTGCATATTATGTAGTAAAAATTTTTTTTTAACTTCACGCTGTCCAAATACTTTACTCCACCCCTCCCACTAATCAACCAAGGTCTGAACTCAATTCACATTTTCAATTCACAATTCACAAATCACTAGACTGAAAAGCAACCAAGGTCTGAACTCAATTTACATTTTTAGAAAAATTCTTTTTTTAAAAACTGCTTTCAACCTTGTATTTAAAAACTTCGTCAAAGCTGAACAATGATGAGGGTAAGGTTTTACCCTCCTGTTTGACTTGTTATTGTCTTCGAGCCTTTGTTTGGTCCGTTAGATACACTGTTTTGAATTAGGAATGTCAGGCCAAGCAGCAGTTACATTGTAAAATTGAACGGCCAATCCACGCAGACATAGGAGACACAGAAACTTCGTATATGTCACTCAATTCAGCACAAAAAGTTACGTGAGAAGCTACCCTTAGCTCAAAGTCGAGAAAAGGCGTAGGTACACTGTTTTGGGGTTTGACAGCCATATTCATATGCACACGAAATGACAAAAGCCAAAATAAGAAATGCTAAGAAGAATACCAGCAGAAACTGGGGGGGGGTGTATGGAAACTTCTCACTTTAAAACTGAAATGCAATATTGATTATGAGAATTTTCGAATGCCAATTCCTCTTAACCTACTCCCTAGTGCTCAGGTGTTACCATGCCTTCATGAAGGGGGGTAAGTTCACTCCCTAGATATTCTAGTCTTGGAACAGTCTGGAAAGCATGGACAATAAAACCAGCGTAAATTGAAATTTTATTAGATCCCTAAGGGGAGAGGGTCCAGACCATGGGTGCCCATATGGATGGGGGGTGGGGGCTGGGGGGCACCCTCCCCCCTCCTGGCTGAGTGATGCTGCCTTATTTTTATAATTTTGTTCTGAGATTTCTATTATATAGCATTAAAACTGCCAATTAGACGAGGTTTGCCCCCCCCCCCCTGGAATTCAGCTTATGGGTGCCCATGGTCCAGACAGACTCTCATTTCCTTCTTTCTGTCCCTGTCCCTAATAAAACCCAGTGAGCTATAACATATGTACACAGGATGGGGGACTTTGCGCCCTTACCTCTTCCAGAAATCTGGGGATCTCTATGATTTTATTATAATTTCTTCTGGTATTTGTTAATTACTCAGAACACACTCAAGAATTTTGATCTGCAAGATCTGGCAAAAACGGTTTAGCTATCTATATTCGGACACAATTAGCTTAGGCTCAGTGGAAAACTACGTTGTAGGTATATTTTCATTATACTGCTTTGTTTCAAGCAGATTGGCTTTTAATTTCAGAAAGGCTTAGGTCTCTCAAAGGGATACTTTCTTATTCAGGGGCATAATAGTTTCAGGCATAATTCAGGTCTGGATTATTCAGGGAGGCAACCGCCCCCCAGACCCCAGTTTGCCCCCAACTGAAATCTAGCGTTTTCAAAAATCTTGTCAAAACGAAGATAGGCCTAGATAATTCCAATATCCACAAAAACTGATCAGTTTTCTTTAATATACCTTTGCCTTTATGGTACTATATGGCTCATTTTTCATTTTTTACTGTCATTTTCACTTAAATTGAGAAGATTGTCTCCAACTTTGCCCCCCGCCTCTTCTGAAAAATGAGCCATATAATACCATAAAGGCAAAGATATACTAAAGAAAACTGACCTGTTTCTCTGAATACTTGAATTATGCATGCTAATCTTAGTTTTGACTAAGTTTTTTGCAGAAACAAAATTTCAGCTGGGGGGGGGGGGGCAAAATGACGCTTTTGGGGGCAAACTTTGGTCTGGAGGGGGAAATTGCCCCCCCCCCCCCCCTCCTCCCCTGCCCCATAGCAAATTACGCCCCTGAGCCCAAGCCAAGCACTTTACCATGCACCACTCTTGTTTTAACCCGTAAACCCGTAAATTGAACCAACTCTAACGAAATCAAGAAACGGAAAAAACACATGGGAAATGTACAGTTTGTGCTGTATATTTGCATCCTAGGGGGAGGGGGGTAAAGTTTAGTGAAATCGCAGCTAAAATGAAGGTAAATTTTTATCAAATCATATTATTGACTTAAAAATAAAGTAAATATACCACTCGATGCCTTTTTTTATGCTCTTTCCAAATATAATAATCATTTTTGTCGGAAATGAATTTTGCCCCCACCCCAATATAGACTAATTCAGGATATATATTTGCACATTATGGGTGGGGGGGGGAGCAAATTTTATTTCTGATGTAAATGGGAGGTAAGTTTAAACTTTACCCCCAACCCCCTAATATGCAAATATACACCCTGAATTGGTATATAGGGATGGGCGTAAAATTCATTTCCGACAAAAATGATTATTATACTTGGAAAGGGCATAAAAAAGGGCATCGAGTAGTATATTCACTTTATTGGTAAGTCTATAATATGATTTGGTAAAAATTTACCAAAATGCAAAACGTGTGAGAACTGTCTCCTTCTCAACAGCCCTAATTCTTGGCTTATACCGAATGTTGGGATTAGCTTTCGGAAAGAGCTTCTTCCTCCCTCATATGCCCATCTATTTATCTTTTAAAAAGATTGCTTGAAATTTCAATCGTTCCGCAAATATTTAGTATATACAAGGCGCCATGGCTTAGTTGGTTAAAGCGCCTGCCTAGTAAGCAGGAGATCATGGGTTCGAATCCCATTGGTGCCTCTTTTTTGGAAATTTATTATTTACTAATTATGATGATGGAAGAGACGACTATATTGTATTATTTATAGGTAACATGTCGGAATTTTATTTTATATTTTATTTCATCAGACGTTGATTCTGGAGCTTCAATTTTGTATCTATTGATTTTCCAAATTCCTGTTATTTCTACTGCCTCCATTAGAAATAGTTTTTTTTAACCTCATTTACGTATGGTAGAGATTGTGTGCTACGGTTCAGCGAATACCATTGAAGGTTGGAGAGCAATCCAATAACGTATAGAGCATTTGCTTCTAGAAACGATTGCTATATTTGACCGCAAGTCTCGTTTCGTTTTTTGTTTAAGGCGTGTTTTCACATTCGTAAACCGACACCGTTTTCTCCAGTTGTAATCGCAGGAAATCGTATAAGGCCGTCATACAGATAATGAAAATAGATATTTTTTGGTACATATATCCGTGCAAAGCAGTTTCAGTTGATCAGTTTTATCGTTGCTTCGTGCTCAACATGCTTATTTCTGGAGCTAAATCAATTCCTTGGTTAATTTCCACACAAAACAAAAATTTTGTTGGGTGAGGGTTCCCTCTATCATGCAACCAGAGTCGTTCAAAGGGGGAGAGTAAGGCAAGCTGCCCCGAGCATCGTGGCGGGGTCTGTGGCTGGGGCTTGTCCCAGACCCTAGGAACGGCCCTGCATGCAACTTTTTTAAAATCAGAAAAGGAAAGTATAAAATTTTTCCTCGCACTAACTGCAGATTAGTTAATGATAGTAAAATAAAATGCTCTCTGCATGATTTTAAGTTCTGTTTGAAACAAAGTGTTTACGGGAATTTTGAGGCTCAACTCTCTGGATTTATTTTGTAAAGAATATTCAGAAAGTTATTACCCATCCCCCCCTTAACTCTCTGATATTTGTTGAATAAAATCTTGAATTGGAGGAGAAGTACGGTAGACCGGGTTGGGGTTAGAGAGGGCTTGGTGGGAAATACGGTCAGAAGTGCACAACTATGTTAGCATATGATGGACAGCGTGAGGCCTTTTCGTGGTACTCAAGCAATTATAGAATTAGAGAGAAACATCGAACCATCATTAAAAATTTTTTTAATGAAATTATTAAATGAAATTAATGAATCATTAAAAAATTATTAACATTAAAAAATGTTAACTTAAGGAATCTTTTGCCTCCATGGGCGGATCCAGGATTTTTTTGGGGGGGGTGGGAAATAGGCTGATCCGATAAACTTGTGTTAGGAGCAAGTTTATTTAACGTAAACTTGCGTTAATTAAGTAAATTACACTGCTTTAGACTATGTTAGGGGCGCCCCCCCCCCGCCGTGCCCTCTCCCTTGATCCGCCACTGTCTGCCTCTCCTATCCCCTCGCCCCAGAAAAACCAAAAGATACAAAAATTAACATGCAACCTTTTTGACAGCAGTCTAACAGTTCGATTTTATTCTTTATTTTAATTTAATTATAAAGTTTAAAAACGAAAAACAACAAAAAAGTCAAAGACGCGCACATTGAGGTATCTATCTCAAGGGATTCAAATTGGTTAAAATAGCCAAAAACAGTATAAGCGTTTGAAAAATAAACGAAAAGAACGTAAATATCACAAGGTTTTGATCAATGAGGATTTTGCGTTATTGTATTGAATAAAAATGTGCCCATTTTGGCAATGTGCCAATGGGCAATGTGCCCATTTTCTGTATGAGTCTTTTTTTTCAGATTTTTGAAAGACGATCCATTCGAAGCTACATTTTACCGATTTTAACCTGTTATGTAAAAATGACCAAGCCAGATTATGATGGTGCACTTAGACTTATTTTGGAGTTGAGACGTAAGTAGATTATTGAATATAATAATAATTTATTTTTGACCCACTAACATTATAAAAAAAAGGAGTAACAAAAGAAAGTAAAAGGAAAAGACATACAAAACAACATCAAATATAAAAAAGGTACTTGTCTAGAATCCAGAAACCACGCGAGAAGTGAAGTTTCATTAATGCTAGTGAAAAAACAAAATAGGATGAAAATATAGTAGTTTAGAAACAAATTTGGGCTATATATTTGCAAATTAGGGGTAGGGGATAAATCATAGTATATATTAAATATGTAACTTAACCTAGGTACCTTTTATTCCCCCTAAACCCCAAGCAACTAAAGTTTAAATATAGTTACTGGAGTGAGAAACCGTTTGCTCAATCACTATTCATTGAAAACAAACCGGTTATAATCGCACGAGAGGAGGAAAAGAACCTAATAGTAGTAATAATAATATTGATGACGCTGTTGTAAAGGTCCTAAGATCTTCCAAGCATGGCGGAACTGTGACAAGTATTGTGGCGACTCCGCCACCTGAGGCGGAACTGTTGACACGCGTGACGCTCCGATATGTACATCAGGTCGCTAAAGGGGGTGACCCCCTGCCTGACCTGCAAAAACTTGAGTAAATTTTATCTTTTATCTGACCTCAGAATTTTGATCTGTTTATTCGACTTGACTTTGTATGTTTTTTTTTTTTTTTTATTGTCTCAGAATGCTTTATTGTCTCTTAATGTTACTGTCTCTGAATTGTTATTTGTTACTTGACTCAGAATGCGAATTTGGCCTTTAAAGTCTAGTGATAGTTCATTTTGGAAATAGATCTTATCTTAAACTTGTTCACTTCGACAGTTGAACTAGTGGTAAATGAGTAGTTTATAAAAAGGTATTATAAACGTTCTAAATTGTAAACACATAAAAACAGAGAGTGTACTTTAAAAGATATTGTGACTCAAAAACTTTCGCTCTTCTTATTTACCTAAACTTTTATACAGAAAAACTAATGAATTAATTCATTAGAAACCTGCTTACAGCAACACGGAAAAGAAAAGGTGGAGTACTGAAAGAAAAATTAAACCAAAATAGTATCTAAATGTACAACAAAATAAAAAAGAGATATATTATAAATAAACACAGTTATTGTCACTTAAACCTCAAGGAGGAATTTCAACGGCGAGGACACGTTTCCCTGTTTCTCTATCAACTTTTTTTCTAATCCAGGGACAAACAAAATAGGGTCATCGACGTAATATTTATTCAAAACAAATGTGTTTGGTAGATACAGTGGGAGGCACAGCCAAAATTTCTGGCAACATAGGTTTAAACGAATACGGGGATTATTTGAATTTTTAAGCCAATGCCATACTGGGGAAAGGTAGTTGAGAATAAACGAGCCAAAATAAGCCAAAATTAAATCTAAATTTAAGGGCTAACAATTGTGCGTAACTTATTGTGCGTAACAATTGTGCGTAACTTAAACGTAGCCTAGAAATAACTTCGTCAATCACGAGAAGCTTTGAGCCTCTGAGATCATCTCCATTGTGATACTGAGATACTTGAGTTATGGATCCATGAGAAGCCTTCTACTCCTTAATCAGTACGAATAAAGATTGTGGGTGGAGTGAAGTTTTAGGTGAAGAAGACGGATCGAAAACAAGAAAGTTGGTCTTGAAATATAGCTGGAGCACCCACGTCTGGGGGCCATAAATTCAGGCGGAGGAGGTGGAAGGCCCCTCTGATGTGCACTGGGCAGGGCCCATCGGCGTATGGATACTTCCCGCCAGTCACAAAACTTCTCCCAGCAATGGGAAAATTGCAGGTGATGCAGGACGCCAGAAGGGCGCATTATCGGTAGTAGATATCGCCGGCCCCTGCTAGGGATGGGGAGGAGTGGCTTACCGCCATCCTGAAATTAGCCAAGAAACCTCTTTTCCTATAAAATATGAAGTACAAACGATCAAGAACGAGAACCAATACTACCGCGTCCGGGGCAACCGACGAAGTTACCGCGTCCGGGGCAACCGACGAAGTTACCGCGACCGGGGCAACCGACGAAGTTACCGCGACCGGGATAACCGACGAACTGACGACCCAGAATCTCCCTTTAACAGTGTTGACACCTCCAAACCCGGAGGCTATGCTTTCTCCTAAATTTATTTTATCTATTGGAACCCTGAACGTTAGGACGCTTGCTAAACAAGGCAAAATAGATCTTGTCCTAAATGAACTAAACCGATATAAATGGGATATTGTGGCACTTTCAGAAACAGACCTCCCAAGCACTAGTGAAGAAAGGATCGGCAACGCTAGTCTGATAGTTTCTGGTAGAACCGATGGCGTCCATCGCCAATGTGTTGGCTTTTTGATGTCGAGTAAGGCACGAATATCACTGATTTCCGTAACGCCTGTGTCAGAACGGTTGATTATGATACGAATGAAAGGATCCCCGATCAACATCACGATCATACAAGTCTACGCTCCTGACTGCAGCAAACCAGATGAAGAGTCTGACAATTTCTACCTTCAACTGCAAAGCTTAATTGACGCAGTTCCTAAAAAAGACCTTATTGTTGTCATTGGCGACTTCAATGCTATTGTTGGTAATGATTCTGCTCCAAATGAAGATGTTATGGGTAAATTTGGCCTTGGACGACTTAACAAGAGGGGCAAACGCCTCATTGAATTTTGCAGAGACAGTGATCTAGCCATTACCAATACTCTCTTCAAACATAGAGAACGTCGTAAGGCGACATGGACTTCGCCGGATGGAAAAATCCGTAATCTTATTGATTACGTGCTCGTCTCTAGGCGGTGGAAATCATCTGTGCTAGATACTGTCACCCTCGCAGGTGGCGATTTCGACAGCGACCATTCCCTGGTCATGTCTGCACTAAAGATACGCCTGAAATCTTCCGCAAAGCTGAATAATAGACCCGCTCGTTTCAACACACATCTTCTCAAAGACCCTCAAATTCGCCAAACCTCCATCGATGAACTGTCTACTCAAATATTGGACCTTCTTTCTAATATTTCTGTAACTCTATCTAAAGAGGATATCGATAAACTGGTCACAGACTCCTCTAAGATCATCAGCAAAGTAGCGATGTCCACCCTAGGAACCAAAAAGGGTGATAAAAAGCCTTGGATAACAAATGAAATTATTTTATAATGTACTGAGAAACGAAAACACAATAACAGGTCAGACAGAGAGAGCAGGGACAGATATAAGCACTTGAAGCGTGCTGTAGAAAAAGCCACCCGTAGAGCCCATCGCAACTACATTAAAGACAAATGTGAACAGTGTGAGGCTGATTTTAAGAGAGGCGATTCATACTTCATGTATAAGAGAGTTCGTGAGCTAACAAGCAAGAAAAGCCTCAGTTCTTGTACACTGCTAGATAAAAATGGCTCTCAGATACAAAGCACAGAAGGTATCCGATCGAGATGGATGGAGCATTTCAAAGAAAAGCTTAATCCTGATATCTTTCCAAACTCTGCTGTCCTGGACCTCTTGCCCGTTACTGTCTCAGATCCCAGCCCACCTCCTCTCCGTTCTGAGGTCGAAGATGACATCCAAGCGCTGAAGACTAACAAGGCCCCTGGCCCGGACGGGATACAGGCAGAACTGCTGAAAGTCCGGTGTGAACCACTTATAGATCTTTTCCACAAGATTGTATCCGGTGCCTGGCAAAAGAGTCATTTCCCAACTTCTTGGTGCGAAGCCACAATTGTTCCACTACACAAGAAGGGGTCAAAGGCAATATGTGATAATTACCGTCCTATTAGCCTAACAAGTCAAACTGCCAAGATCTTCACCCGAATTATACTCCAACGGATCAGAGCCGCGTCATCCTTAGTCATCCAAGAATACCAAGCCGGTTTTCGCCCTGGGAGATCGACCGTTGATCAAATTTTCACTGTTCGCCAAATTTTAGAGGAATATCTGGAATTCGGTCGCGGCCTGTATCAGCTCTTCATCGACTTTAGGCAAGCATTTGACCTTATTTGGAGAAATGGCCTATGGCATATCCTTCTCCATTACGGAATCCCACGAAACCTAGTAGATCTTATCAAGGATATGTACTCAAAATTTGGGAGTCGTGTGATGACTAATGAAGGTCTCACTGACAGTTTCCAGACTTCCGCAGGTGTCCTTCAAGGATGCCTTTTGTCTCCAGAGCTGTTCAACCTTTTCTTCACAGCAGTCTTATCCCTGGTGGAGACAACTTGTGGCGCACATATAGGGGGTGTTCAGATAGATAAGCTAGCCTACGCCGACGATATCAACGAAATGGCTGAAACACCCGAGGATCTACAAGCCGTTCTTAACGACGTCTTCGAAGCCACTAGTTCTTTTGGAATGATCATAAATGTATCAAAAACAAAGGCTATGTGCTGCTCACGAAAGCCACAGTATACAGTTAAGCCAGACCTGAAAATTAATGGAGAGAGTATCCAGTGGGTTGAGGAGTTCCCTTACCTCGGTAGTCTGATCACCAGCGACAACAGTCCATCAAAAGACATCAAAAGACGTCTCGCCCTCGCGAGTTCCAGTTTCAAGGCCCTTATGCCCATATGGCGAAGCAAGGATTTGTCTCTGCGGCTTAAGACACGACTTTTTGATACCCTGATCATCCCCATCGCAATCTACTCATGTGAAACATGGACACTGAAGGTAAATGACACCCGTCGACTTGCAGCATTTGAAACTAAGTGCCTCCGCCGCATCGGCGGGATCACTTACCTTGATAGAATCTCAAATTTCGAACTTCTCGAGCGCATTAAAGTACAACAAACAATTCTCATGAAGATCCAGCTCCAGCAACTTCAATGGCTCGGTCACGTACAACGGATGAGTTGGTCCCGTCTCCCGAAAATCACCTTTGAAGGCCAAATTCACGGTTCTCGTCCTCGTGGTCGTCCCCCAAAAAGTCGTCCCCCAAAAAGGAAGGAAAACTTTGCACCTCACCGCCTCTCGGACCTTCTTCACCTAGCAAAAGACCGTGAAGCATACAGAAGGCACATCCACGCCGTTACGAAGAAAGAGGCCCCAAGACGACCTTCAAGGACGGATGGGACTTAAGTCAAGTAAGTCAAGTATGTAGAAGCTCAATAATGGCCTGTTGGTCAATGAGTGGTGTTTCAATCAAAACTAAGTCGTCCGCATAATATAATAGGTGCAAGTTCAAACCATCAACGTCTAGCATAACTCGAAATTTATGTCGAGTTATGCTTGACATTGACGCGTTGAGAAGTATCGGGATTACCTTGCCGCAGGCCACGATACAGCTTAATCGCTGATGAAAATGAACTGTCAGGAAATTTAACACGAAGCTTCCTCTTTTTCTTCTAAATGTACATTTGATATATCAAAAACCAAGCCGATCATCAGATGAACAAAAAGTCTCTTTTTTTGCCTTCAACATCAATACAATCTTTACATAACTTTTTTTTTCTTTTTTTCTATTCAATTTTTAAGGAATATAATACTCTTGGTTAACATATAAAGAACGAAATAAGACAAGAAAGGGAAATTAAGAGACGATCTGCAGTATCTACAGTACGGGTTATCCGTTTTATTCCATTCAGACTCTTCTTTTTCTATTAGAGCTGTTTGACTACCAAAACCATTTCAAAAATCTCACTGAGCGTGCTAGACACCCTGACTGGTCTGTATCTAGAACACAGGTTCCTATTCTTCCCTTTTTTCTAAATCTTCGAAACAAAACCAAGGCACAATGATTTCGGGACTGTACTTGTATCAAGACAAATCTGGAATAGTAAGACGAGATGATCAATCAATAGACCGGAACTATTCCGAAGATGCTCTGTCACAATTCCGCCGAAACAAGGTGTTTCCCTCTCTTTAACTTTTTTATAGCTGATGAAACATCACTTTTGGTAATTACCAGATAGTGATGTTGTCTTTGTAGAATTTATAAATAGTTCACAAGTTTGAGGGCACTTTTGGCCGGGAGCCAGGGGCACTTAGCTTTGAGCACGTCACTGTAGGACCTAGCCCATTGCCCACTGCCCACTGTAGGACATAGCTCTTCTGGGATATTAATGGAAGAGTCAGAAGTGGTTTAGACTACTGAAAGATTTCCGCATGAAGTTAGGTCTATCTTTAGCATCATCGACGCACGATTGGCTTCTTGGGCCTTAAGGTTAATAATTGTTTTGAGCTGGTGAAATACGTCGCCAGAACGTGGTTAGTCACATTCTCGCCATAATGAGCCCCAGAACTTAGCAAAAGGTTTAGCCTGCTTCCCTATCAGTGAGTGATCCCTACCTAGCTTTTTTGTTCCTGGCTTAAAGAGGCGAAAAGGAACTGAAGCCTGCTGGGCTGTTTTCTTGGCGTGTGTAATTTCCGTACAGCACATGTCCAATGCAGTAGAATCTTTTACACCGTTCAAAAGTAACTGAGTACTTTGATTTTATTTTAGATTTCGTCACAAGTTTCTCTGTAGGAATCGATATTCGTCTTGTTCCACTAGACCTTAGTGCTCAATATTGTTTGTAGCTCCTGCATTTTGAATATACGTATAAGGAATTGTCAGTATGGCTAACCAAGAATCCTTGACAAAATTATTTCGGAGAGCTTATTGTTTTACCAGATCGCACTGAAAGTCGACACAGACTTTCACTTTTCGGTTACCAGTCCTTACCAAAAAATGCGAAAGGCGACCAAAAGCTTGGGAGAATCACCGCTCAGATAAAGGAGTGTTTATATTAGTATGTAAGTAGACCATGCTAAGGACTAAACCACTTGGCCCAGAGAGTTCAACTGTAACATACATATTCAGAAGATTCAACTTTTTGACAGTTCAATGAGCAGTCAACAATAATAGCTGTCCCTCAACTAGGCTTCCCACGAACAAAAAATTGTTTAGCTTCGTGTATGAGCAACGTTTGTTTCGACAACTGTTCAAACAGCCTGAAATTACCTCAAGTCGGTAGATGATTCTACGAAACACAATGTTATATTAATGGCAAAGAAGCCTTAAATACTCCAGGTTAACTGAGTTATGCCAATAATGTTTGGAGAAAATATGGATAAACGATTCGTCTCCTGGCGGGCTTATGGTCTTCTGAGGCTGCTTTTTTCATTGCATTTTTCACTGACGGACACTTCATGCTGCATCAGGGATGGGTGTTGTGACCTTTCGGACACAGTGCGGACTTTACTGTAAATTGACTTGCATTGTGCATCCTTGGTAGGCACATGAAGACCAGCATAATTGGGACACCCTAATTTGGGGACACCCCAAATTGGGGTGCTGTTGCAAGCCTGAGCAAGGTAGTCAAAATCTTGGCGCTTAAAACAGTGCTTAAGGATCTCTTGATAAGGGTCGACCGTAAAATGTGAGTAGTCCACGAAAATGCCGCAAATAGTTGCTTTGTCTTTACTGTAGCTTGAAGTGTAACTGCTACTAAACTGTAGTTTGACATTTGCTGAGTACCGAATTTCGTTCTGCGGTCCTATGTCAATTTTAAATTGTTGTTCAACATGCCTGAGACTCTAGACAGGCATGCCTTTCCAAAAATTAACAAACAAGTATATGTCCAATAAGAGAATCATATTTACTCCCGCCATTTACCCTTGCCACAGCCATTTAAACATTTGCCTCTCAATTATTCGGACTATCTGTCTTGGCTTGTCTCTTTCTACAATTAGCCAATTCTTGATAAAACCTACTGCAAAATACTTGATAACTTCAATTCAAAATCTCGAAATTCAAGGGACAACGATTTTTCTTCGAATTACGTATAATTCGACTTGTGCATAGTTCGAGTTATAGAAGTCATTCTACATAAACCTAACTTATAAAGGTATCGAGTTACTGTGATAAGCCAAGGGAAAATTCAAAATACAGAAGTACAAAATTGCTAAATTTACTCCCTATAGCTATTACAAAGTTAAGAATAACTTTATCAATGTATTATAGACTTGACTTTCAAATGTAAATAATAAATTTAGTTTGTTAGGAATTTGACAGCTGAACATTAACTGAACCATATAAAAAAATATGTCAAACAAAAATAATGTATATCAAAGTTTACACGTTGCAACCTTCGTGCTGGGGTTTCGACTAATAGTGGTTCGTTGAAAAAACTTCGAGATACAGAGGTAAACTTTGAGTTGTGGAGGTAAAGGGAAAATAAAATTCAGCTAATCTACTGAATGGTACTTATCTGTTATAGCCACCGCACTCAAGTTCTTGGTCTGACAGAACCAGTTTTTTTATGTAGTTTCTTTCAGCTTAGCGTGAGAGACTGAATATGCACTACAATGTATATTTTAATTAAATATTTTAGTTCATATTTTCGTTACTGTAGGTTAGAAACCATTTAATATAATGCGCTCTGGGGGGCTTGATTTCCATAATTCTCTGTTTAATTTCTATAATTTTGTTATTATAGTAATTTATTTTCATCATACTTAGGTATATTTCATTAGCATTAACCCAACTTCACTTCTTGAATGTGTGGCTATAACAAATATGTACCTACCGAATTTCGAGTTATACAGATGATCTTCGTCATTTCGACCTACAGAGGTAAATTAAAACCGCAAAATTATTTCGACATACGCATGATTTTTCCTTCGACTTAGTCAGGTTTTTCCAAGGGCATTGAAAATAATTCGAGATATCGAGGATTTCAAGTACTTGAGGTTCAAGTTATCGAGACTCGACAATATTATAAAACCAACTTATCCTTAGAATACAACCATTATTAAATGATTTGTAGGCAAAGAAGAGGAAGACCCATTGGCTCCCAAGCTCTTTTTGGAAAGTTTGAAGTATCTTCTGGTGCTAGTGGATGTGGAAACACTGTACCGTAGCTCTCTTGGAACCTATGATCTCAATCTTGCCCTTTTAGTTGCTGAGAACAGCCAAAAGGTACTTATTTACATCGATTTTACTTCTTTAATGTTAAATACTATTAGGCAAGATTAGCTAGTTTAGCCTGACTAAACGGATATACTTATTTTTAGGTCGTTGAGATGAACAGCTAGGGTTGTATCCAGTTTTTTTTTGTGTGTGTGTGTGGGGGGGGGGGTCTTGCAAAAGTGTTTTTTTCTAGGTGGGTGGCTACAAAAACGCATCAAGAATTTGTTTATATTCATTTTTGTTATGTTTTTATGAGTCGGAAAAACATTTTTTTTTGGGGGGGGGGGAGGAGGGGGGGGTCAAAACCCCTATCCCCTTTGATATAGCCTTGTGCAAAGTGGTTTGAATTCATGAAAATGTCATGTTGTTGAAAATGTTGGAAGTCGTCATGAAAATGTCATGGGTTAGGGGGTCAATGTTGTTTGTTTTTTTTTACAAAGATACCACAAGACATTTTCAATATCTAGGTGAGGTATTTTTGTGTTTTTTTAATTTTTTATGAAAATGGCAAAAAATTCTTTTTAAACTCTAGTGTGGAAAATTGTCCCCTCCCCCTGCCCCCCTCTAATTGGTCCCATCTGGATATGAAGCGTGGTAAATCAGTGCCGCCACATTAAATCTTTTCCCATTTCTTTTTTATTTTGTTTAAAAGCAAGGCATTATGGAGCAGTCTGGGTGGCCCTTGGGATTTTGGACACCTTGTATACCCTAAAACTGATTGAACAGTGGGTATCATCTATTTTTTTAAATAATTTTTGTCCAATTCCTGCCGATTCACAATTAAGTTTCTTATTGCATATCATTCTTTAAACCTTTAGTTCAAAGGTTCCCTAACTTTTTTTTCTCATAGACAACTTTCACAATTTCGGTGGTTCTGGTGGACCCCCTCTCCGTGATTTATTTCTACCGTACTCCCAAAACTCGGCAAAAAAGCAGTGGCGAATCCTGGGGAAGGGGAGGGGCGTGCCCCCCCAACGTAGTCTAAAGTAGTGTAATTTACTTAATTAACGCAAGTTTGTGTTAATTAAACTTGCTCCTAACGCAAGTTTATCGGATCAAGCTATTTTGCCCCCCCCCCCCTAAAAAAATCCTGGATCCGCCCCTGAAAAAAAGTGGACCTAACTATGGAAATTTTCGCTACACCTGTGTTCCAATCACGAATTGAAAGTTTTCGAAAAAGAAAGGGAGAATTTATGGGATAATTTATTAATTGGTTGTGCTGTGAGTGGATGTCGAAAAAGTAAAGTTGACCAGTCAAAAGAGAGATCCCAACCCCACTTTTTTTATATCTACTTATAGCACACATGACAATCAATTCTGAGTTATCTTGTTTAGAAAACTCCCTATTTGGAGTGGTAAAAATAAAAATAAAATTAGTATCCTGTGTTGTGTTTATTCAATTATTTAATTGTTAAACTATTAGTTATTATTTTTTTATATTACATTGTAACCTAATAACAGTCGTAATATAATTAAATTCAATAAATTAACATACCTACTTCAATGATAATCACAAGTTATAATTTTAACGAGAGTGAGACACTTGATGGATTGACAACAAAACATCAATATTTGGGTTTAACTTTGTTGGGAATAACCACAAATTTCCCCATTTTGTGATATTCAATCTGCTTCTTTTTCTTCAGGTTTGTAACAAAACTAAAACTTTTTTCGACAAAATATGACAAGAGAAATGCTACCAAAAGCTTTATCGTAATTCCCCACAGTCCATGATAATTTGGTTTTTTCTACCTATAGCCAAAATATTGGACATTGTTTTTTATATTGGCTTTTTTAAATTTCAGCTTTAGCTCCTCATTGGTGCTAAGCTTGAGTGGCGCCTCTTGTAGCATCATATTCTCCATTTCCGTTTCTTCAAATGGATCTATGATTCATTGTGGTATTCCCATTATCGGAGTATCTTCAAATCTGATCATGCAGGTCATCCTACAAGGCAATTAATGTCTAAATATACTGATCCATGTATTCTACCTGCGATAAATTTAGAGAGACGATTTAGACGAGTTAACGAGAAAATTCTCGTTAACTGTTAAGTTGCTTAATAAATTTTCAGCTTTAGCTCCTCATTGGTGCTAAGCTTGAGTGGCGCCTCTTGTAGCATCATATTCTCCATTTCCGTTTCTTCAAATGCATCTATGATTCATTGTGGTATTCCCATTATCGGAGTATCTTCAAATCTGATCATGCAGGTCATCCTACAGGGCAATTAATGTCTAAATATACTGATCCATGTATTCTACCTGCGACGAGTTTGGAGAGACGATTTAGACGAGTTAAAGAGAAAATTCTCGTTAACTGTTAAGCTGCTTAATAAATTTTCAGCTTTAGCTCCTCATTGGTGCTACGCTTGAGTGGTGCCTCTTGTAGTATCAAATTCTCCATTTCCGTTTCTTCAAATGGATGTATGATTCATTGTGGTATTCCCATTATCGGAGTATCTTCAAATCTGATCATGCAGGTCATCCTACAAGGCAATTAATGTCTAAATATACTGATCCATGTATTCTACCTGCGACGAGTTTGGAGAGACGAGTTAGATGAGTTAACGAGAAAATTCTCGTTAACTGTTAAGCTGCTTAATAAATTTTCAGCTTTAGCTCCTCATTGGTGCTAAGCTTGAGTGGCGCCTCTTGTAGTATCAAATTCTCCATTTCCGTTTCTTCAAATGGATCTATGATTCATTGTGGTATTCCCATTATCGGAGTATCTTCAAATCTGATCATGCAGGTCATCCTACAAGGCAATTAATGTCTAAATATACTGATCCATGTATTCTACCTGCGATAAATTTAGAGAGACGATTTAGACGAGTTAACGAGAAAATTCTCGTTAACTGTTAAGCTGCTTAATAAATTTTCAGCTTTAGCTCCTCATTGGTGCTAAGCTTGACTGGCGCCTCTTGTAGTATCAAATTCTGCAGTTCCGTTTCTTCAAATGGATCTATGATTCATTTTGGTATTCCCATTATCGGAGTATCTTCAAATCTAATCATGCAGGTCATCCTACAAGGCAATTATGTTTAAATATACTGATCCATGTATTCTACCTGCGACGAGTTTGGAGAGACGAGTTTGACGAGTTAACGAGAAAATTCTCGTTAACTGTTAAGCTGCTTAATAAATTTTCAGCTTTAGCTCCTCATTGGTGCTAAGCTTGAGTGGAGCCTCTTGTAGTATCATCTTCTCCATTTCCATTTCTTCAAATGGATCTATGATTCATTGTGGTGTTCCCATTATCAGAGTATCTTCAAATCTGATCATGCAGGTCATCCTGCAAGGCAATTAATGTCTAAATATACTGATCCATGTATTCTATCTGTGACGAGTTTGGAGAGACGAGTTAGACGAGTTAACGAGCAAAATCTCGTTAACTGTTAAGCTGCTTAATAAATTTTCAGCTTTAGCTCCTCATTGGTGCTAAGCTTGAGTGGCGCCTCTTGTAGTATCAAATTCTTCATTTCCGTTTCTTCAAATGGATCTATGATTCATTGTGGTGTTCCCATTATCGGAGTATCTTCAAATCTGATCATGCAGGTCATCCTACAAGGCAATTAATGTCTAAATATACTGATCAATGTATTCTACCTGCGACGAGTTTGGAGAGACGAGTTAGACGAGTTAACGAGAAAATTCTCGTTAACTGTTAAGCTGCTTAATCAATTTTCAGCTTTAGCTCCTCATTGGTGCTAAGCTTGAGTGGCGCCTCTTGTAGTATCTAATTCTCCATTTCCGTTTCTTCAAATGGATCTATGATTCATTGTGGTATTCCCATTATCGGAGTATCTTCAAATCTGATCATGCAGGTCATCCTACAAGGCAATTAATGTCTAAATATACTGATCCATGTATTCTACCTGCGATAAATTTGGAGAGGTGATTTAGACGAGTTAACGAGAAAATTCTCGTTAACTGTTAAGTTGCTTAATAAATTTTCAGCTTTATCTCCTCATTGGTGCTAAGCTTGACTGGCGCCTCTTATAGTATCAAATTCTCCATTTCCGTTTCTTCAAATGGATCTATGATTCATTGTGGTATTCCCATTATCGGAGTATCTTCAAATCTGATCATGCAGGTCATCCTACAAGGCAATTAATGTCTAAATATACTGATCAATGTATTCTACCTGCGACGAGTTTGGAGAGACGAGTTAACGAGAAAATTCTCGTTAACTGTTAAGCTGCTTAATGAATTTTCAGATTTAGCTCCTCATTGGTGCTAAGCTTGAGTGGCTCCTCTTGTAGAATCAAATTCTCCATTTCCGTTTCTTCAAATGGATCTATGATTCATTGTGGTATTCCCATTATCGGAGTATCTTCAAATCTGATCATGCAGGTCATCCTACAAGGTAATTAATGTCTAAATATACTGATCCATGTATTCTACCTGCGATAAGTTTGGAGAGACGATTTAGACGAGTTAACGAGAAAATTCTCGTTAACTGTTAAGTTGCTTAATAAATTTTAAGCTTTAGCTCCTCATTGGTGCTAAGCTTGAGTGGCTCCTCTTGTAGAATCAAATTCTCCATTTCCGTTTCTTCAAATGGATCTATGATTCATTGTGGTATTCCCATTATCGGAGTATCTTCAAATCTGATCATGCAGGTCATCCTACAAGGCAATTAATGTCTAAATATACTGATCCATGTATTCTACCTGCGACTAGTTCGGAGAGACGAGTTAGACGAGTTAACGAGAAAATTCTCGTTAACTATTAAGTTGCTTAATAAATTTTCAGTTTTAGCTCCTCATTGGTGCTAAGCTTGAGTGGCGCCTCTTGTAGTATCAAATTCTCCATTTCCGTTTCTTCAAATGGATCTATGATTCATTGTTGTATTTCCATTATTGGAGTATCTTCAAATCTGGTTGTGCGGGTCATCCCACAAGGCAATTAATGTCTAAATATACTGATCCATGTATTCTACCTGCGGCGAGTTTGGAGGGACGATTTAGACGAGTTAACGAGAAAATTCTTGTTAACTGTTAAGTTGCTTAATAAATTTTCAGCTTTAGCTCCTCATTGGTGCTAAGCTTGAGTGGCGCCTCTTGTAGTATCACATTCTCCATTTCCATTTCTTCAAATGGATCTATGATTCATTGTGGTATTCCCATTATCAGAGTATCTTCAAATCTGATCATGCAGGTCATCCTACAAGGCAATTAATGTCTAAATGTACTGATCCATGTATTCTACCTGCGACGAGTTTGGAGAGACGAGTTAGACGAGTTAACGAGAAAATTCTCGTTAACTGTTTAGTTGCTTAATAAATTTTCAGCTTTAGCTCCTCATTTGTGCTAAGCTTGAGTGGCGCCTCTTGTAGTATGAAATTCTCCATTTCCGTTTCTTCAAATGGATCTATGATTCATTTTGGTATTCCCATTATCGGAGTATCTTCAAATCTGATCATGCAGGTCATCCTACAAGGCAATTAATTTCTAAATATACTGATCCATGTATTCTACCTGCGGCGAGTTTGGAGAGACGATTTAGACGAGTTAACGAAAAAATTCTTGTTAACTGTTAAGTTGCTTAATAAATTTTCCGCTTTAGCTCCTCATTAGTGCTAAGCTTGAGTGCCGCCTCTTGTAGTATCACATTCTCCATTTCCATTTCTTCAAATGGATCTATGATTCATTGTGGTATTCCCATTATCAGAGTATCTTCAAATCTGATCATGCAGGTCATCCTACAAGGCAATTAATGTCTAAATATACTGATCCATGTATTCTACCTGCGACGAGTTCGGAGAGACGAGTTAGACGAGTTAACGAGAAAATTCTCGTTAACTGTTTAGTTGCTTAATAAATTTTCAGCTTTAGCTCCTCATTGGTGCTAAGCTTGAGTGGCGCCTCTTGTAGTATCGAATTCTCCATTTCCGTTTCTTCAAATTGATCTATGATTCATTGTGGTATTCCCATTATCGGAGTATCTTCAAATCTGATCATGCAGGTCATCCTACAAGGAAATTAATGTCTAAATATACTGATCCATGTATTCTACCTGCGACGAGTTCGGAGAGACGAGTTAGACGAGTTAACGAGAAAATTCTCGTTAACTGTTAAGTTGCTTAATAAATTTTCAGCTTTAGCTCCTCATTGGTGCTAAGCTTGAGTGGCGCCTCTTGTAGTATCAAATTCTCCATTTCCGTTTGTTCAAATGGATCTATGATTCATTGTGGTATTCCCATTATCGGAGTATCTTCAAATCTGATCATGCAGGTCATCCTACAAGGCAATTAATGTCTAAATATACTGATCCATGTATTCTACCTGCGACGAGTTCGGAGAGACGAGTTAGACGAGTTAACGAGAAAATTCTCGTTAACTGTTAAGTTGCTTAATAAATTTTCAGCTTTAGCTCCTCATTGGTGCTAAGCTTGAGTGGCGCCTCTTGTAGTATCGAATTCTCCATTTCCGTTTCTTCAAATGGATCTATGATTCATTGTGGTATTCCCATTATCGGAGTATCTTCAAATCTGATCATGCAGGTCTTCCTACAACGCAATTAATGTCTAAATATACTGATCCATGTATTCTACCTGCGACGAGTTTGGAGATACGAGTTAGACGAGTTAACGAGAAAATTCTCGTTAACTGTTTAGTTGCTTAATAAATTTTCAGCTTTAGCTCCTCATTGGTGCTAAGCTTGAGTGGCGCCTCTTGTAGTATCGAATTCTCCATTTCCGTTTCTTCAAATGGATCTATGATTCATTGTGGTATTCCCATTATCGGAGTATCTTCAAATCTGATCATGCAGGTCATCCTACAACGCAATTAATGTCTAAATATACTGATCCATGTATTCTACCTGCGACGAGTTCGGAGAGACGAGTTAGACGAGTTAACGAGAAAATTCTCGTTAACTGTTAAGTTGCTTAATAAATTTTCAGCTTTAGCTCCTCATTGGTGCTAAGCTTGAGTGGCGCCTCTTGTAGTATCGAATTCTCCATTTCCGTTTGTTCAAATGGATCTATGATTCATTGTGGTATTCCCATTATCGGAGTATCTTTAAATCTGATCATGCAGGTCTTCCTACAAGGCAATTAATGTCTAAATATACTGATCCATGTATTCTACCTGCGGCGAGTTTGGAGAGACGAGTTAACTAGAAAATTCTCGTTAACTGTTAAGTTGCTTAATAAATTTATATTTTCTGAGAGAGAGAGAGATTTATTCTAAACAAACAAACAATTTAACATAAGTTTAGCGGCCACCTTAAGAAGTAAAAATTTGTCCAAGGGAGTGGCAAAAATACACTAACAAAACAATAAAAAAAATAACCTATCTATATCACAGTCCCCAAACAGCACCACAAACCTTACACCTTAACATCTTCATTAAATTTACTATCATATTCATAATCGTCACCCCCAGGATCCATAAATATTTACCAATATCATTATTAAAAAAAAAAAAAAAACTAAAATTAATACTTACTAAAAAGCATAAAATTGTGAGAAAAGCTAAAATTGTGCCCTTTGTTGTTTTTTATTTTTTGAATTGAAGGTACCCTCTTGCAATTGTAAGCTAATATCACATTTGTTTGAACAATGTGTAATTGTTCAAACAAATGTGAAAAAAATAATGTGTAAGAAAAAAAATCACAATTGTTTGAACAAATATGTCAAATATGCGATGTCTATCTTTAAATTGATCAGATTTTTTGGGGTTTTAATTTGGGTCTTTACTTTCGAGAAACTCTAAAACTAATTTAAAAATTGATTAAAATCTTTCTGATCATGCAACTTTCGACAGGTTCAGTATCTGACTGCGTACTTTAGTATCCAAGAGCAATTGTTGGAAGTCGTCATCATTTTCGTCATACAATTCTGCAAATAAACATGTATTAAATACATTGTTTTTTATTTTATTGACTGCATTAATCATAAATTGTAGCGATTGGTGTCGTTTGGTGACACAGTGTGTTATGATTACCATTTTTCAAGTAACAGTCGCTGGTCTTCTTAAAATATCAGCCCACGTTGATAGGTGAAGTCAAGCCAACATTTGAGTTGTTCACTATCTGAACCAGGAAAATTTTCGTGGACCCCGTTTACGAATTGTGAACCCCTATTTGTGTTGCACCAACGAAGATCCCCTTCGAGTCTACTCTTGATCCCTGTAAGTAAGTAAGTAAGTAAGTATGACTGTACTAGTCCCTTAAGGTCCAAGCTGGCGGTGTTGATCTCCGTTTCGTGGCACCTCAGCCAGGAAGTGCAGAGGGGGGCTAGGGGCCAGCCATCGTGTGGTTTCGCACACCTTTCCTGCTTACGTTCCCCAGATTTCTTCAAGTACTCATTTAGAGCTGGGTCGACTCTGTTCAAGCTTACAGAATCACGCTACTGACCCCGTCTCAAACCAAATAATCGGCAACGTCAGGAATCGAACCTGTGCCGCTCGCACTAGCGATTCCCAACCCAGCACGCCAACCACTTAGCTAGGGGCGGCTGTTGACCCCTGGGGGTCCTCCTGGACCACTTTGGGAATCACTGCTTTAGTTAGACAGTGATATTATAGCAGTGGAAATAGCTCACCGATGATTTTGTCCTGACATGCCCATTTTGTGTCTATGTGTGCTATTTTGTGGCATTTTATGTGCGATTTTGCTTCAATTTTAGAGTATGTTCAAAATAATAAAAATATGTCATCGGTAAATAACATAAGACAAACTTATCATGGTTGCCCCCTAAGGGGAAACTTAGCACAGAAGAAATTTTAGCCGGTAGTAACCGAAAATTTAAAAATGGCTTTGAAAAGACTGTCAAGCGAGGAAGAATTGATATTTGAACCCGATTCAGGGACGGTAACTATTATTTCCATTAATCTTCATGATAAAAGTTCATTGCGAAAGTAAATTTATTAGAATAAAAAAAAAGGCTGAAACCCCACGAAATAGTGTGAGATGGAAACGAAAACTGCACCATTGGAATCCTCATAACTGAGAACCCCATGTACGAGAATTACAGTACCCCATATTGAGGGACGTATTGGACTCAGCGATATTTCTCTTTTTTTTCCTTTTTTGTCGCAACTAGTTTGGCGCTGAAGTATTATAACGAGATGTTTAAGGGCTCACTAAGTCGGGGCAGTGGCTTGCCAATTTTGCCAAAATTTGCCAAAAGTCGGGGCAATGATATGCCAAAATTTTGAATAGAAGTATTCATACATAAATCTTCGAAGAACGGTAGAAAGGTGTTGCGCATTATTGAACTCAGGATATTACGTTTATTTTGGTATATTGCGTCGAAGTACGGTTGCCATTAATTTTTTAGTTCAACGTAAGTCCATGGTTCAATTTTAATTCTTCGTAGAAAGATTTATTACGTAATCTTTATTTTTCAGGTTCATATTTTAGTTCTGAGATCTCAAAGATACGACCAGTGGGCCATGATAGGCTCTCTGGGATGACGTGAAATTAGTTCCCCAAAGAATCGTAGTCTATGACCAAAATGCATAGTATTTGGATGGATTGCGGAAACTATAAAATTTGAAATAATAACTATTGAAAGCTTTGAATAGTATTAAATTTGAAAAAAGGAGAGGCAATAATTTTGGCATAATCCTTGCTTGAAGTTGGTATAGACGCCAACAGAAGGGAGTATGGAACTCAGGCCGTATGGAGGCCGCAGGCCGTCAGGAAGTATGGAGGCTTAAACTTATTCCTGGGATATAATACACATATCAACTAAAAATTTGTGTTCTAAAGAAAAGAGTGTAAACTTTCCTTGGTAAGCCTTTGACTTTCCGCAACTTTTGCTGAAAGCTGATCAATTTTCATCTAGCCTATTGGTCAAACATTTTCTAGCCTTGTGCTTGGATTGCTTAAATATTTTTGGTACTATTGTTTAGTCGTTTTCGACTTAAAAAAAAGTATTTTATTTTTGACAAAGCTAAGACATAGATTTTGGTTTCGCCGGATCCTAAAGTATCTACCATTTTCGCAAGACAGACTATGACATGATTCATGCAATGTCATGACATGTGACATTTGTCATAACATGTGACATGAACCTGTGACATTTCAGAGGCAACGCCATAGCGTTGCCTATAGTAAAGGCCATACGGCTCCAATGTTTTATTTTTTTTTTCCCAGAGGCACTTCAAATAGAAGAGTTCATCGTAGAAGCTTCGAAGCGTGCTCACTCGATTGTACATCGAGCGTTCTATTATCCTTTTTAATAGTCGAAAATAATTGGAGGGCAACTAGCCCCCCCCCCACGCCAATCATTCCCCCAATACACATCCAATCAAAATTTTGAGATAGCCATTTTGTTCAGCGTTTCCAGACAGAAAATATATTTTTAAGGAGAACACTCCCCCACAACCCTCAGGGCAAGAGTTTTAAGTTATGCCCTGCGGGCATATAAGGTTTTTATAGAAGGCGTTGTCTTAGAAAATTCAAAACAGGCTCATTCGATTGGAAATTCAAAGTCATGCCCTGGGGGCATATAAGGTTTTTATAGAAGGCGTTGTCGTAGAAACTTCAAAAAACGCTCATTCGATTAGAAATTCAAAGGGATAGTGCCCTTTTTCATAGTCGAAAGTGATTCGAGGGCAAAAAGCCCCCCCCCCACGTCCCTCAGTCCCTCAAGTCCACCCCGTAAAACTTTTTAGATGGCCATTTTGTTCAGCGTAGTTCATTTTCCTTTAGAAAAAGTGTTTTTGAGGAGGAGACTCTCCCACTAGCCTCAGGGCAAGGGTTTTAAGTTATGCCCTTGGGGCATATAAGGTTTTTATAGAAGGTATTGTCGTAGAAGCTTCAAGATAGGCTCATTCAAATGGAAATTCAAAGGGCTAGTGTCCTTTTTAATAGTCGACAGTGATTGGAGGGCACTTAGCCCCCCCTCTCACGCCCATCATTCTCCCAAACACATGCATTCAAAATTTTGAGACAACCATTTTGTTCAGCATAGTTGATTTTCAGATTGAAAATATGTTTTTGAGGAGGACACTCCTCCACAACCCCCAAGGCAAGTGTTTTAAGCTATACCCTGGGGGCATATAAGGTTTTTATAGAAGATGGTATCGTAGAAACTTCAAAAAAGGTTAATTCGATTGTAAATTCAAAGGGCTGGTGCCCTTTTAACAGTCGAAAGTGATTTGATGGCACCTAACCCCCCTCTTGCGCCCACTTTTCCCCAAACACATCCAATCAAAATTTTGAGACAACCATTTTATTAAACCTAGTTTTAAGTTCTGGAAATTAGGTCTTTGAGGATGACAACTCCCCCACGGCCCCCAGAGCAAGGGTTGTAATTTAAGGATTCTCCGAATCCTTCATATTATTTCTTATGGAAGGGATGCTGATATGAACTTCAGAGAAGGCTCATTTGATTGGAAATTGAAAGTTCTTGTTCACTTTTTAAGCGTCAAAAGAGATTGGAGGGCAACTAGCCCCCCCTCCTCCACGCCCTAAACGCATCAGATAAAAAATTCGAGATAAACATTTTGTTAAAATAGTTCCAAGTTCTGATAACAAAAACTCCGGTGTCGACACAGCCCACCAGGGCCCGGGGGTAGGCGTTGTAAGTTATGCCCTGGGGGCATATAAACAATCAAACAATGATTAAATAAACAATCAATGCAAACAAACATACCATAGATATTAATGTAAATTAATAAATAAATTTAATTTTTTAAATTAATTTTCTTATGTTACTAAGTTTTAGACAATAGAAAACTATAGGTCATAAAGGCAATAAGGTTTCGAGGTTTTATTGTTTTTTGGTTGTGCGCTAAGATTAGTGAAAACAGGGTCACCAACCCCCTAATATCCTCCCATTTGTAGCGCAAATGTGAGGATAGCCTTATATAGTGCTTGTTAATTGTTATCTCTTTTGTAAAGTTATTTTAGTTTTTTCAATTATTTTTTTTGTTACTAAGTTTTAGACAATAGAAAACAAAAGGTCAAAAAGACCATAAGGCAGGGCCGTATCCAGGATTTTTGTTCAGGGGGGGTTTTACAAATTTTTGACTTTTTTTGGGGGGGGGGGTTTACTAATTTTTGACTCAGTTTTCGACTAATTTTAATGATTTTTACCTAGGATTTACTAATTTTCGACTTATTTTCGAGTCGGTCAAAAATTTCGGGGGGGGGTTCAAACCGGGTAACCCCCCCCTGGATACGGCCTTGCCATAAGGCTTTAATGTTTTATTGGGTCTTTTTCTAAAAACTCCTCATTTTGTTGTGTACAACCAGCCCTGCCCGCCATTTGTAGCGAACGATCCTGTTCTTTCTGCATCAACAAATGGAATAACCTAGCTACTGTTTTTAGAAGCTATTATTTTGATCCATTCATTGTTGCGTGAAAAAATCAGGTTTGATTTTTCAGAGGCATGTAATTAAGCTGTCTATAGCAAAGGCCATAAGGCTTCAATGTTCTATTATTATTAATTAAAAAAAAAAACTTACATAAAACTAAGTTTTATAAGAAGAGTAAGAGCCATATTGAACTCAGGACCAGCAGAAGTTAATGCCAATTATAGTTAAAACTCAAAAAGACCAGAAATTACTATTAAAGAATAAACAAAACCCCGAACGAACATAAATTAAAATTAACTATCCTACAAACATAAAGATAACCAATGCAAACATAAATAAATGAATAAATCTTATATAGCTTCAATATTTTTTATTATTTTCCCCCTAGAGCTGCTTCATATGCAAGGGTTAAAAATACCATTTTGTTAAAAATAGTTGAAAGGTTCAGTAACAAAACTCTGGCGTCAACAAAACCCCCAGGGCCCGGGGGCAGGAAGGGATTCTTGTATAAACTTCAGAGAGGGCTCATTTGATTGGAAATTGGAAGTTCTAGTCCAGCTCTTAAGAGTCAAAATTGATCGAAGGACAAATAACCCCTCCTCCCGCCCTTTTTCCCCACCTAATTCTATTTACACCTGAAGGCCCAATGAGAGTTAAAATGTTTTGGTATTAACACACACCTATTGGGCATCTGCTCTCCTCCCTAACAAGGAAAGAAACAGAGAGTGTAAGGCAGTAGCAGATCCAGGGGAGGGACGAGCCTCCCCCCCTTATCGTAGTCTAAAGTAATGTAATGTACTTAATTAACGCAAGATTGCGTTAATTTAACTTGCTATTTTTTCAATCCATTCATTGTTGTCAATCGCTATCCACAAGTTATGCAAGCTGTCTATTGTTCATATATAAGGTTTTTATCAAAGAGGTAATCGTATAGACTTTGAAAAAAGCCTAATTCGATTTCAATTGAAAGTTCTAGATCCGTTTTTTAAAGTCAAGAATTATCGGACAGTAAGCATCCCCCCCCATGCCATAAAAACTTGAAGCTTTTTGCAATCAAAAACGAACAAAAATTAATTAAAAAACTTTCGAAAAAATAAGTTTTTCAAAGAAAACTAAAGGCCATTTTAAACTTAAGCTCAGCAGATACAAATACCTGTTAAAATTCAAACTCAAAACGACCAGAAATTTCTTTTAAAGAATAAATGAAACCCAAAACGAACAGAAATTTAATAAACAATCATAGCAAAAAACACAACAACTAATAATATAAATGAATAAATAGATCTTAAAGCGAGTAATGCTTAGGTTGAATACGAAAATTAAGTTTAAAACGAAAAAAAAAATAGTTTGCTATTAAAGTATAAATGAAACTTAAAACGAACAAATATTAAATAAACAATCAATGCGAACAAACATACAATATATATTAATGTAAATGAATAAATAAATCTTAAAACAAGTGAAACTTAATTTGAATATGCAAATCAAGTTTGAATCGAATAAAAATAACTACAAACAAGAGTTTGGGTATCGCCTCACTGCAGAAGCCTAAAACCTATTGTGTCTGTGGCGCTTTACTTAAAACGAATTATATTACAAATGTTTTCTTTTGTACTTAATATTGAAGATAAATATTAAAATTACAGTAAAGTTTTGAACTAATGAGCTTTCAGCAGGCAATATCATTATACATAAAACATTCATTTTAATTTATTAGTTCTTTCCAAGATTGGTCAAGACAAATATAGTTTCACTACAAACAAAGTTTGGATACTGCCCCCTTCTTTAACTGTAAAAAACCTAAAGCCTTCTGCGTCATTGGCAATTCACTGAAAACGAATTGCTCGTATATTACAATTTATTTCTTTCCAGCTCTTACTGCATCGAAAATCAAAATAAAAAATTACAGTGAAAAAAAAATCTTGAACTGATGGATCTTTCAACAATTAATATTATTATATATCTAATATTCAATTTGACTTTGTTTATACTTTCCAAGACTGTCCAAGACTCATATAGTTTTCAGTAAGGCGCCAATGACGCAGTATGTTTTAGGCTTCTACAGTGAGGTGATACCCAAACTCTTGTTTGCAGTTATTTTTATTCGATTCAAACTTGATTTGCATATTCAATTTAAGTTTCACTCGTTTTAAGATTAATTTATTCATTTTTCGTTTTAAGCCTAATTTTCATATTCAATCTAAGCATTAATCGCTTTAAGATCTATTTATTCATTTATATTATTACTTGTTGTGTGTTTTTTGCTATGATTGTGTATATAATTTCTGTTCGTTTTGGGTTTCATTTATTCTTTAATAGTAATTTCTGGTCGTTTTGAGTTTGAATTTTAACAGGTATTTGTATCTGCTGAGCTTAAGTTTAAAATGGCCTTTACTTTTCTTTGAAAAACTTATTTTGTTGAAAGTTTTTTTAATTAATAACAAAAAACAGGGACGGATCTAGAGCAAAATCTTGGGGGAAGGGGCAGTGTGGCAAGGGCGCCAATAATTGACCAAATTGACAAATTTAGTTGAAAAAAGAGTGAAAAACAGAAAAATAATAGAAATGAGGGCGCCAGAAGAAATCTGGGGGGGGGTCCCCTGGATCCGCCAGTGACACAAACTTATGGCGTAAATTTTCATGTTGCAGGACCCTTAAGGTTTCTTCCCATTTTTGCAAGACTTTGAAAAAAAAGTGCAAACGATCCTCGTCATTGAATTGATTTTTTTGTTTATTTAGCCTATTTTCAGTCTTGAATCACTAAAAAAAAGTTATTTTGGTCGTATAATTTTTTGTATTTGTTATGTATCTGGTCAATATATTGTTCTTATTTTGAACAGACTGTAAAATTGAAGCAAAATCGCACATAAAATGCCACAAAATAGCACACGTGGTCATAAAAAGGGGGAAAAAAATTAAGAACTGTTTTAAACGGGTTTCGATTTTGAAACGACAATGTTGTTCTTGTCAAAGTTGAAGTATATATTTTGGTTTCGCCGGATGCTAGAGACATCGTCTTTTTAGTTCAATCTATGACATGGGTTGATATAATGTCATAAATGTGACATTAATTTCTTTGTCCTTGTGATCGTTACAATCAAATGCAATCAAGTGGGAAATTAAATCTCTCCTTGACTTAGGCGATGCAAATGATTAGTGACATAGATAAAGAGGTTAGTTGAGGTTTTGATAGTACAGAGTGCAAGAATGGGTTTGGAAAATAATGTTAGGAAGGTTCAGTCGCTTAGACTAGGAATAAATGTGGCCAAAGATGTTGTCAATGGAAGTGAGTAGAATGTCTAGTGAGTAGAGTGTCAATGGAAGTGAGTAGAATGTCAAGTGAGTAGAGTGTCAAGTGAGTCGAGTGTCAATGGAAGTGAGTAGAGTGTCAATGGAAGAGGTTGTCAATGGAAGTGAGTAGAATGTCAAGCGAGTAGAGTGTAAATGGAAGAGGCTGTCAATGAAAGTGAGTCGAATGTCAAGTGAGTAGAGTGTCAATGGAAGAGGTTGTCAATGGAAGTGAGTAGAATGCCAAGTGAGTTGAGTGTCAATGGAAGTGAGTAGAATGTCAAGTGAGTAGAGTGTAAATGGAAGAGGCTGTCAATGGAAGTGAGTAGAATGTCAAGTGAGTAGAGTGTCAATGGAAGTGAGTAGAGTGTCAATGGAAGTGAGTAGAATGTCAAGTGAGTAGAGTGTAAATGGAAGAGGCTGTCAATGGAAGTGAGTAGAATGTCAAGTGAGTAGAGTGTCAATGGAAGAGCTTGTCAATGGAAGTGAGTAGAATGCCAAGTGAGTAGAGTTTCAATGGAAATGAGTGGAATGTCAAGTGAGTAGAGTGTCAATGGAAGAGGTTGTCAATGGAAGTGAGTAGAATGTCAAGTGAGTAGAGTGTCAATGGAAGTGAGTAGAGTGTCAATGGAAGTGAGTAGAGTGTCAATGGAAGAGGTTGTCAATGGAAGTGAGTATAATATCAAGTGAGTAGAGTGTAAATGGAAGAGGCTGTTAATGGAAGTGAGTAAATGTCAAGTGAGTAGAGTGTCAATGGAAGAGGTTGTCATTGGAAGTGAGTAGAATGCCAAGTGAGTAGAATGTCAAGTGAGTAGAGTGTCAATGGAAGTGAGTAGAATGTCAAGTGAGTAGAGTGTAAATGGAAGTGAGTAGAGTGTCAATGGAAGAGGTTGTCAATGGAAGTGAGTAGAATTTCAAGTGAGTAGAGTGTAAATAGAAGAGGTAGTCAATGGAAGTGAGTAGAGTGTCAATGGAAGAGGTTGTCAGTGGAAGTGAGTAGAATGCCAAGTGAGAAGAGTGTCAATGGAAGTGAGTAGAATGTCAAGTGAGTAGAGTGTCAATGAAAGAGGTTGTCAATGGAAGTGAGTAGAGTGTCAAGTGAGTAGAGTGTCAATGGAAGTGAGTAGAATGTCAAGTGAGTAGTGTGTCAATGGAAGAGGTTTTCCGTGGAAGTTCACTTACCTGGTTAGTATTGTTAGTAAAGATGGTGGATGCTGTGAAGATATAAATTGCAGAATAAAACGTACAAGAAAAATATGGTTTGATTTTACTTTCAGGGACTATAATGGCCATTATTAACAGATGGAGGATGAAAGATTGCCGAAGATAGGGCTTTTGGCCACCCCTCTGGGGCATGAATGGGGCGAAAAGATGTCATAAGAAAGGATTTAGAAGAAACTGGAACTTTATGGGTGGGGGTAAAGGAAAAAATTTTACAATTAAGAAATTAACTGAAAATTATAAAACGCGTTTTGAAAAGAATTGTCTAATGAGAAAAGAAATGCCATTTGTAGCTGATTCAAGAATGGTAACAATTATTTCGATTTGTCTGAATATTAAAATGCTATTTCGAAAAAAAATTACATTAATTTTGTAAAAGAGTCTGAGTCCCTTGAAAATAGCATCAAATACGAAACGAAAAGTACACCATTAAAGTCTCCATTGTCAAAAAAAAAAAAACATACAGGAAACTTACATTCTGCCACCTTGACCAAAAAGGAAAACCCCTTTTTGCATATGTAGCAGTGATGTGTCTTCTTTTTTTTCTATCTTTCTTTTTTCATGCTAGTTGGGATAAAGGAGTATCATGTACGGCGGGCTGGCGTGGTTGGCGGGTTGGCGGGTTGGCGTCTGGCGGGCTGGTGGTGTAGTGAGTTGCGATTAGTTGTAGGGGTAGTTGCGATCGTGCAATTACTGCTCCAGTGACAAGAACTCCATGGCATGGATTGTACAATGACATAAGCACTCTATATACTGACATAAACACTATGACATTGAGATAATGACATAAACCATAAAATGGATATATACGCGGTGGCGGATTCAGGGGAGGGACGAGGGGGTGCGTGCCCCCCCCCTAACATAGTCTAAAGTAGTGTAATTTACTTAGTTAACGCAAGTTTGCGTTAATTAAACTTGCTCCTAACGCAAGTTTATCGGATCAATCTATTTTGCGCCCCCCATAAAAAAATTCTGAATCCGCCACTGTATATACGCTTTATTTGGTTTGTAACACTTCATAGTATCGGTATAATTACCAGAACATTATGACTTCTGTAACGTGTGACAACAGTCTATGACGTAGTTTGATGTAATGCCGTAAACCAATGACAGGTTTACGGTCACAGGTTTACGTAACATAACTTCATAAAATAGATTTTCATTTTGCAGGATCCTAAAGAGTTTCTACCATTTTTACAAGACTTGGAAAGAAAAGATGAAAACGATCGCCGTTTTTCAATTGATATTTTTCTTTGTCGTTACGATCGTGCCATTCAAGCCCTGGCTAAATGTGGCCCTTCTCGGTTTGAACAATTTAAAGAACTTGTTATGAAACACAATCTTTATCTAGAGGCACTCAAATGTTTTGAAGATAAAATTGAAGAAAAAAAGGTAAGTCTTTCAGAATTTATGTCTCTTATATTTATTTATTTTTTTTTTCTTCTTTTTTTTATATTCAATTTTTTATATTTTGTTTTTTATATTTTTTTATATTCTATTTCTTTTTTTTTATATTATTTCTTTTTTTTATATTTATTTCTTTTATATTTATAGTCTTTCAGAAATTATGTCTCTTATATATGGCCTGAAGATGTGATTTTATCTTTAAACTTTTCAAAACAATATCATTACTGTTATGCCTAAACATCATTTCTGAAATTTTGACATGTCTGAGTATATGCCAAAAGTAGTCTACTAGGCTGGTTTCAAAGGGAGTATGAGCAATATAATGAAGATCTAGGGGATTGAAGGGCTGGGCTATTGAACATATAACTTGCTGATACTCCCTTTGGATCCGACTCAGCAAACGATTTTTGGCAATTTTTTTTTTAATTTGAAAACGTCAGATACAACCTTTTAGGAGTAACAGGGACGATATATGCCTTTCAGAAACAAATACAAAATGTGTTTAGAAACACGCGTTTTTAGAACACACTGAAAAGTAAATTCACACGTGTGAATTATTCGAGAAATGAAATTACAGAGTTCATTCGATACTCAACTTTTTTGGGGATGAGTTTGAAAAAAGGTTGAAGTTTCAAATCTCTTTTATCGAAAAAAAATGAGAGAGGGTAGCCATCGATGCTTCAAAAAGGGGTATTAGACATGTAGTTTGTAATTCCTTTTATACAATTTCTTAGAGTATTTTCGTTTTTGTATATTTTCAATATATGTTTATATTTTAAGACTCTCATTAACCTTTATATACTAATTATATACTTTATATACTATATTATTAATAATTATCTATTTAATAATTGTCTACCTTTTTTTTCATTTAAGGATTACTGAGTGTATTTTCGGTGTGTTGTTTTTTTTATCATAAACCCTTCTTTAAAATAAATTTTAATTTTGTGTAGCATTATATACTCTGGTATAACTTAATTTGTTTAAGCCCTAGACGGCCAACCGTCTAGGGCTAAACGGAAAGCAGGTCGTCCTCGTTTGGGGTGGGAGGACATCATAAAGAAAGATTTAAAGGAAATGGGAACTTCGTGGGCGGGTGTAAAAAGGGAGGCTTTGAATAGATTGGGGTGGAGGAGGAGCGCGCGTAGCTGTGTTGGCCGCCTCAGGCTGCTTGGTGCTGCGGTGAGTTAGTAGTAATAGTAGTATAATTTGTTTGAATTTTTCCATAAAGTAAATGCTTTTCTACGAACATGTATTAAAGAGTATATTTTTCTAGGTAATTAGTTGTATGTTTGCTGACCATCTTCTGGGTAACAGGAAGGTTTATGAGGCAGGAAGCTTATACTTTCGCGGTGAAGCTTTCCAAGAAGCACTGAATTGCTTTCGCAAAACATTGGATTGGAAAATGGCCATTGCTTGTGGCAAAAAATTATGTTACAGGTATGCTTTTTAGTTAGTGACTTGTGGCCATTGCTTGTGGCCATTGTGTGTGGCCATTGCTTGTGGCAAAAAATTATGTTACAGGTATGCTTTTTAGTTAGTGACTTGTGGCCATTGCTTGTGGCCATTGTGTGTGGCCATTGCTTGTGGCAAAAAATTATGTTACAGGTATGCTTTTTAGTTAGTGACTTGTGGCCATTGCTTGTGGCCATTGTGTGTGGCCATTGCTTGTTGCAAAAAATTATGTTACAGGTATGCTATTTAGTTAGTGACTTGTGGCCATTGCTTGTGGCCATTGTGTGTGGCCATTGCTTGTGGCAAAAAATTATGTTACTGGTATGCTTTTTAGTTAGTGACTTGTGGCCATTGCTTGTGGCCATTGTGTGTGGCCATTGCTTGTGGCAAAAAATTATGTTACAGGTATGCTTTTTAGTTAGTGACTTGTGGCCATTGCTTGTGGCCATTGTGTGTGGCCATTGCTTGTTGCAAAAAATTATGTTACAGGTATGCTCTTTAGTTAGTGACTTGTGGCCATTGCTTGTGGCCATTGTGTGTGGCCATTGCTTGTGGCAAAAAATTATGTTACAGGTCTGCTTTTTAGTTAGTGACTTGTGGCCATTGCTTGTGGCCATTGTGTGTGGCCATTGCTTGTGGCAAAAAATTATGTTACAGGTATGCTTTTTAGTTAGTGACTTGTGGCCATTGCTTGTAGACATTGTGTGTGGCCATTGCTTGTGGCAAAAAATTATGTTACAGGTATGCTGTTTAGTTAGTGACTTGTGGCCAGTGCGTGTGGCCATTGTGTGTGGCCATTGCTTGTGGCAAAAAATTATGTTACAGGTATGCTTTTTAGTTAGTGACTTGTGGCCATTGCTTGTGGCCATTGTGTGTGGCCATTGCTTGTGGCAAAAAATTATGTTACAGGTATGCTTTTTAGTTAGTGACTTGTGGCCATTGCTTGTGGCCATTGTGTGTGGCCATTGCTTGTGGCAAAAAATTATGTTACAGGTATGCTTTTTAGTTAGTGACTTGTGGCCATTGCTTGTGGCCATTGTGTGTGGCCATTGCTTGTGGCAAAAAATTATGTTACAGGTATGCTTTTTAGTTAGTGACTTGTGGCCATTGCTTGTGGCCATTGTGTGTGGCCATTGCTTGTTGCAAAACATTATGTTACAGGTATGCTCTTTAGGTAGTGTCTTGTGGCCATTGCTTGTGGCCATTGTGTGTGGCCATTGCTTGTGGCAAAAAATTATGTTACAGGTATGCTTTTTAGTTAGTGACTTGTGGCCATTGCTTGTGGCCATTGTGTGTGGCCATTGCTTGTGGCAAAAAATTATGTTACAGGTATGCTTTTTAGTTAGTGACTTGTGGCCATTGCTTGTAGCCATTGTGTGTGGCCATTGCTTGTGGCAAAAAATTATGTTACAGGTATGCTTTTAGTTAGTGGCTGCATATTGTGCGCAGTTTCTCTTCACATCTACAGAAATCTGTAAACTGACTAGGGAGCAGCCTCTCCCCTCCCCCCTGCTTGGTGTGGGTTATATCATTTATGTGAATCTGGCAATTACAAGAATTAGTTAATCAAAATCAGGGCCGTATAACTATCGACCAATTTCTGTGTTTTTTTGTGTTTTACAAAGTTTTTGCAAAATTAATATGCAAATTTCTTTTTAATTATTCATGTACGGTGAGCCAAATTCAAAACCTGCATTAATTCCAAAACGTTCAGAAATTAAATTAAAAAAAACAAGATTTTTGAACTGAAATTAAGCAGCGACATTAAATCTTAAAATGAAAAGAAATTATTCTGTATAGGAAAGGGGCTGTCCCTTTCTCAACACCCAACTCTTTACGCTAAAGTTTGACTCTTTGTCACAACTCTACTTTTCAAAACAATAGAAAACTTTAGCGTAAAGAGTGGGGTGTTGAGGAGGGCACAGCCCCTTCCATATACGGAATAATTTCTGTTCGTTTGAAGTTTTAATGTTGCTCTTTACTTTCAGTTAAAATAAAACTTTTTTTTATTTAATTACACCTAAATATTAATTTTGTGGTTTGACTGAATTAAGAAACAACAGTTTGCTATCCAACTACCCGAAACTAACGACCTGAAAAGTACGAGTCAGAGACTATTCAAAACATTGCCCTAATGGGTTCCAAATTAATGTTTAAGCAAAAATTTGAATCCAACATAGCCTTGTTTGGTCAAAAAATCTAGCAAGTACAGTTTGAAAAATTGCATTTTAGGGGACAACAAATCTTGATTATTGACAGAAATTGAAACGTTTCAAGTCATTTGAAATTTGACGCTAGCAATTATAAGTAAATCTTTCAGGTTGATTACGCGGCTACATAACGATGGTATTACCTTTTTCTTATTAATAATACTCAAAATTATAAGTAGTTCCATGGCCCCTCTATGGAGGCTTCCCAGTAATTTCCTAAGCATAGGGACAATATAAATGCTGCTCCGGGAGCTCGTATCTTTTGATTTTATAATTAAAAAAAAATCCACTGTGAAAAATATTCACCATGATCGGTCAAAAAACAAATTTATCTCTGAAGTTCCATTAACATGTTGACTGCCAGAATTCCAGGTACAACTCAGAATTCTAAGAATAAAAAGACAATTTGCTTTAATCATATTATATTATTAAAAACTCTAATTATAGGCCTACATGGTTATCATCAAAACATGAAAAAATAAATTTTCTGCTATTTAAGCCAGCATTTATTTTTTGTTCTCTTCACATAAGCTATCAATCCATGTAACATTGATATATTACGACTTTAATCGTAACTGCACAAATATGACAATTAAATATGGTACGAAGTAACTCGTAGTTGGCGGTCTAGCAAATAAAGCAATGTACGAGTTAACTTGTAGTTGGCGGTCTAGCAAAGAAAGCAATGTACGAGTTAACTCGTAGTTTGCGGTCTAGCAAAGAAAGCAATGTACGAGCTAACTCGTAGTTTGCGGTCTAGCAAAGAAAGCAATGTACGAGTTAACTCGTAGTTGGCGGCCTAGTAAAGAAAGCAGTGTACGAGTTAACTCGTAGTTGGCGGCCTAGTAAAGAAAGCAGTGTACGAGTTAACTCGTAGTTGGTGGCCTAGCAAAGAAAGCAGTGCACGAGGTAACTCGTAGTTGGTGGCCTAGCAAAGAAAGCAATGTACGAGTTATCTTGTAGTTGGCAGTCAACGTACCTGGCCAAACTTACCAGATTACGTTTGGGATGTATTATTGGCTTTTTCTTTTTTATCGACAAGTATGACAACTATTTGGCTCGAGTTTTTGTCGATACGTAAATTTTTTGCCTTAACCCTTGTGACACACAAGCTCTTATAAAGGTATTTGTCTCGAATGTGTCTCGAACCTGAGATTCAAGTTTTTATAAACGTGTAATGACGGAACTTGACAACAATTATAACTTTTAACGGAAGGTTATGTATTTTTAAGATATACAATATATTATGTAGATAATTTCGGAGACCACACTGCCTTTCCATGACGATAAATAAGAGTTTCAATAGGGATAAAATCTTTTTAATAGACAGTGATGATGATAACAGTGATAGAAATTCACAAAAATACCAGATTTTTCGGTCACATATGCAGTGACCGTCATCAGTAGTAAAACCTTACGCCACTCCAGTCTTACTACTGAAAACGGTCACTGCATATGTGACCGAAATATCTGGTATTTTTGTGAATTTCTATCACTGTTATCATCATCGCTGTCTATTAAAAGGATTTTATCCCTATTTGAACCTTTATTTACAATATATTTTTCTTAAGTAATCAGATTTTACTAAGATATTTAAAATTAAATAAGATTTTAAAAAGATTTTACTAAAATGTGCTGAAAAAGGAAGTGAAAATGTGCAAGCTTTTTTTTCTCTTTTTATTCTTCTTTTTTTCTTTTTTTCCAAATCTCATACAACAACAAAAGGTAAAACAAATAGGAATTATTTTAAGACAATGAAATTTAACTAAATGAATATTTCAGCTCTATATCTAAGAGTTGTCGTCCGCAAATCAAATAGATATTTGATAATAAAATTTAAATAATTAGATAATTTAAAGTAATTTAATATTTTAATAATAATAATATAATTTATAATAATAATGTAATTTATAATTTTTATAAAATAATAACAATATAATTTAGTAATTTAATTTAAATAATTTAAAATTAAATAGATATATAAAATTTGGTTTATAATGAAAATATGCGACAATTAAAATACTTCTTTGTTGTTTTACCTTTTGTTGTTTTTATAATGGAAGGGCAGTGTTGTCTTCGCTGTTGTTTACATCTCATCGTGTCACTTTGCATTAATTTGCCAAACTAATGCATATTTAACGCACACATCATAGGTCATGATATCAAGGCATACTGCAGAACCTTTGACATGTTTTTGTCATCATGAAAGTACTTTTTGAATAATTTATTCTTTTCTTCCAGTGAGAGTGAGATGTCTAAGCTTTATAAAGAATTAGCCCAACTTTTGACCAATAGTAAAAATCCCTGTGATGGCGCAAAAATATACAAGGAGTACTTACGCGATTTCCCAAGTGCTGTCACAGCGTGTGTAGAAAACGGATTGTGGGAATATGGTTTGTTTTGTGCTCTGGATATGGACGCGAATGCTGGTAAGGGTCTATGTTCTCTCTCTGTCTGTCTGTCTCTCTCTGTCTGTCTCTCTGTCTCTCTCTCTCACTCTCTCTCCCTCTCTCTCTCTCTCTCTCTTACTCTCTCTCTCTCTCTCACACTCTCTCTCTCTCTCTCTCTCTTACTGTCTGTCTCTCACTATCACTTTCTCTCTCACTCTCTGTCTCTCTCTCTCTCTCTCTCTATATCTCTCTCTCTCTCTCTCTCTCTCTCTCTCTCTTAAATAGAAGTCCCCCCTCCCCTTAAATCTAGTGAATTTGGGCCATGGTGATTAGTAATTAATAAATGAGGAAAAATTTGCTAATATTTATTCTTTTAAAAATTTTTCACATGAAAGCAGTTTGTATGTCGGCTTTTTGTGGCCTCAAGTTGGCTAGGATTTTTATCAAAATTTTTCTTATTGTGGTTTGATTTTGCGAGGTTGCGTTGAAGAAGATGGCAAACTTTATATTTCAAAACATACAAGTTAAAGAGATGTCTAACGAATTTTGCTGGGACTTCATTCTATTTTGGATAGCCAGTGCGCCATTTGAACATGTATCAAAATTCTTAAACATCTACAGGGATCAAGGTGAGAAGACATAACGCGCCAGTTGAGATTTTCTTCTTCCCCTTAAGCGTTAAGTTAATTTTGTGGCACAAAAGCAATTTGTACCTTTGATCATTGTACTGTTATATTTATTTATTAACTTCATTTTATTCGTGTTTATTTCATTTAATTTATTAATTTCATTCAATTATTAAATTAACTTATTAATATTATATTAATTTCAAAAACACAAGGTGAGAAGATACATTTTACCGTTGGCTTGGAGCAGAGCTAGTATACCAACGAGAAAAAAAAAGACATCTAACGATTTTTGCACCGACATTAGAATTTATTAAAATCCGAAAAAATTTCGTGTGAAATTTCAGGGCAAGGGAAGCAGATATTATAGATAGTTTTTATCTTTCCAGAAATCCGATTAAAAGATGGCGTTGTCGCTGGTGCCAAGTCAATGGAGTTGATGATTTCAAACCTTGAAAGCTCTTTTATAACATCTTTTAAAAGATTGGAGAATGTGAGGAAAGAAAATGCAGACAGAGAAAGTCGACTGGCTTATGGTTTGTATAGAATTTTAATATTAATTAATATTTTTAATAATAGCCTCTATCAATAATACATTGTAATAGAAGTCGAATTTGCCGTTGACCGCCGTATTTCATGTTGCTCGAAGAAAGAAAAACAATTTCATCTGGATCTATTGTCGGCTCTCCTCTATTCTGGATCAGAGTTGAAACTATTTTTTCTGACCGCCAGAATTGCCAATGCCCTTTCATTATACCCAGGCAGGATTGCTACCCCTTATGTTTAACACTTTTTTAAGTGATTTTTAACATTTTCTAAACAAAAATTCGCTAAATTTGCACATAAATCACTAGACTACTGAAGAAAATCACTAAATCAACCAGAAAAGCACTAAAATCTAGTGATTTTTTTCACCGGTCGGCAACCCTGTACCAAGGGCGATTGAAGTAAAACGCTGTATAGAAGCAGAACTTTATTATAGTTAACATGCGGTATTATAGTTAATCTGCCAGTTCATAAGCAAGGGGTTTCAATTTGAGTAAAAATTGCATCCTTGGGGGGAGGGCATCGGGATACCCCTTGTCCATCCGCAGATTCGTTTAAATACAAGCGAGAACATTTAACTGAACCAGGTCGATGGAGATGGTGCCCCTTGCACTGGATCAGCTGTTGTTGATCTACTAAAGGCTTGGAAATAAAAACTGATATTGCCTTAAAAAGAATAGAGCGTCCCAGGAGAATAAGTAAAAGCAAAACAGCTCTAAGAGAAGGTCGTCAAACAATAGTAGGCTGCTGACCTGCAGGCTGCAGAAGCGAGGGTTGCTGCTGCCAACTTTGAGTTAAACTAAATAATAAGGCAGACTTGAAGTTTCTTTAAGGACCATTTTCTTTAGGAAAGTTTCTTTAATTCTCTTTCCCTTAGGGAAGAGAAAAAAGGAAAAGTGAGAAAGTGTAAAAATACAAAAAGAGAAGGGGGAGGTTCATTAGGGACGAATTTAGGTTAAGGCATGCCTTTTTCTTTTCTTTTCTGTTTCTTAAGAATAATAATCTTCTGTAGAAACTTTTTTTTAATTCAAATTTTCAAATAATTTACCATTTATCTAAAACATGATGGCCTGAAGATAAGCAATGTAATTAACGCAAAAGCTGTCTTTCAAATTAATTTACTAATACAAAATATTTTAGATAAATTTCCCTCAATTTTAGATAAATTTCCCTCAATCGCTTGCTTAGCTGTGAGTTTTATGAATTCAAATTTTTCAAATAGTTTATAATTGAACTAAACTGGATGCCCTGAAGATAAGATTACATTTTAGCTGACAAAAATGAACCCCGAGAACTAACAAATTTTCAAAATAAATATTTTGACAAATACAAAAATGAATTAAAAAGACGTCAGCTGTGATTAATCTTTCTATTTTGATGAGTTATATTTTGATATTTCTATATGAGCAATGAATTTTCTACTTACACTGCAGGCGGCTCATCAATATGACCCCCAATTGGCGTCATATTGACGTCATATTGATCGGCGTTTTATCAATGGCGTCATATTGGCGCCATATTGAGGCGTCATATTGAGAAGCAATCAAATTAATGATGCAGCATTCAAATTTATCACAGAAAAAAATGAACGTAAATAAGAAAAGAGGTCCCATATTAAACATAGGTAGGTTTTTGGCGAAACTTTTCTGTGATTTTACATTTTAATGGTTTCTAGGCTTATAACTGAGAGCCCAAGCAGTTCAAAATGAAACACACAAATTAAGATCTCACCATCTAGCGCCATTTTTTTCACCATCCAGTACCATTTTTTGACATTTGCAGCTGGATAATCAACAGTAAAATATTTAGCTAAAATATGCCTGAAAATTTAGCTGAAAATGTCTTTTCTTGTCAGGACTGTTTCGCAATAATTTTTTTTACCTAATGGAAGACCTAGTGGCAAAAATTTATAGTTTATATTTATAATTATAAATATATAATTTGTAATTTATATCATAATAACTTAAAATTTATAGTTTTTTCTAATGGAAGACTGTCTTTCTTTACATACTGTTTATGCATCCTCTCCAGGCAGACTTTTCTGTAAATTATAATTTATCAGTTGCGGTCTATGTTATCTTTATATTGTTTTGTCGGCCAACCGTCTATGGTCAAACGACAGTCAGGTCGTCCCTGAATGGGGTGGAAGGATGTCGTAAGGAAAGATTTAATGGAAATAGGAACTTTTTAGGAGGGTGTAAAGAGAGAGGCTTTGAACAGGGGATGGAGGAGGAGCGTGCGCAGCTGTGTCCTGCAGTTAGTTGTTGGTAGTAGGAGAGTAGTAGTATTCTACATTTTGTTTATTATATTATTTTGTTTTTTTATATTATTTTGTTTTTTATATTTTGTTTTTATATTATTTGTTTATATTATTTTTTAAATTTTGTTTTTATATTATTTGTTTATATTTTGTTTGAAATTTTTCTCACTCAGATGAAGAAGTGGAAAACCCTTTAGACCTAGCATCAGAAGCTGGTAGCACAATGACGGGGACAGTGATGTCAGGAAGTAGATACACTGGGTCTTCTAGGTCAATTCGCTCATCGAAGAACAAGAGGAAACATGAAAGAAAGTTATATAGCACTAAAGAAGGCTCTCCATATGAGGATTTGGGATTGGTTGTTGCATTGCATGAAATGATCGTCAAGGCTTATGATTTGAGAGGTAATTTTTCATGCTAGATTGATAAGTCTTAATTATATTTTTGATCAGTTTAATAAAAGACTGAAGTTGTTTATTAATATGACGCCATAATGTGTAAAAAAAAAAATACAGAATTATAGTTTCTCTATGAAGAATCAAATCTTATTTTCAATTTTCAACTCAATGAGCCCTCTCCTAAATTTCTACGACCACACCTTGTATACCAAACATAAAGGCACCTCACTCTTTACTAAGTGCCCCTGACTCGGGGCAGTTGGTAAGGAACCTGAGATTGACAGGGGCGTAGCTGCAGTATTTTATTTGGGGGGGGGGGGGTAAGAGGGGGTCCACATCCGGATAGTCAATGGGCATGGGCTATGCTTTAGGGGGAAAGCAGTGGCGGTCCTCTTGGATTTGCTTATACTCACAGTGAGTATTAAGTATTATTATATAGGTATTACAACATGTAACGTACTTCTCTCTACAACCTCTATTTTATTTTAATAAAGATAAAACTTTTAAAACTACAAAATTATGACAAATATTAGATTATTTATTTCAAATTTGCGCCCCTAAGATTTCTGTGGCCGGTGTGAGGCCCCCTCAACCCCTCTCCTATAAACCACCTATGGGGAAAGGGATGTTAGAAAACTTGCAAAAAAAAAAAACACAAGCCTAAATGTGTTTTAAATATGTCTGAAAATTCTGATGATTCTTTTCTGCATTTTCTCCCGTTAGGGAAAATCAGGTTTTTCTGTTGAAAGGGGGCCATTATAAATATGAGTCAAAGCTGAGGCTGGACCATTAATTGGATCATGTTTATTAGTTAATTTGGTCAAAGTTGAGCTGCTTTTACTTTTAAGATTGTCTTCAGTTTCTGCTATTGTTTTACTATAAGAAGACGCAGATGGGAATCAAATCTCTTTTCAATACCTTCTTTTTCTTGTTCTACTTTCTGTTGCTTTATAAAGTTGGCTCTGAGCCAAAGAAAGAAAATAAGGAGCTCTACCTTTAAATGGTTTTATTAGAGAGAAAAAAGGGTTTTATTAAAATAAAACACATTAACAACAAAACCCGAAGTTTATTAAACTTGTATGGACAGACATCACCCTTTACAAAACCCTACATACACAATTACTACCAGCCATCCTTAACCCCCTCCCCCCCCCCAAAAAAAAAGACAAAACGATAAATTATAATAAAATAAAAATAAACGAAATAAATTAATTTCTAATAAATTTCACGACCTAACTGGATACCGAAGACTCGAAATTAAAAATGATTCTTCTTTTCTATCTCCTCGTCGCCCTTCCAAAAAAAAAGTATTACAATCACTCGAGAGAAAATTCGCTCAACAGGGATTAAAATTCATAAATTGATATTATAAATTGATATGAGCCTGTTATAACTAATTAAAATTGATACAAATTGTATTTTTAATAACGCTATAAAACACATCAAAGTTGAAAGACAAAGCTGTTTTTTTATGAAATTGGGTAAGGAACCGAAATTTGGCTATTTTACATTGTTGAGCCTACGGACACACTTATTCTGAATTAATAATTTATAGAATATTTAGGACATTTTTCTTCAAGTGATAACGAAAAAAGTTACAATTTAGCAAAGACATTACTCGGCTAAATTCAAAAATATTACAGAATCAAACAGTTCGTGGTAACAACCTGTAAGTAAGGAGCGACCCGGCTCAATAGTAACCAAAACTCTAAAAACCGGAATTTTGATACCAATAGATACATCAATAGAATCACATTTTTATGCTGATTTCAAATGTATAAGTTTCATTAACTTTACTTTTACCCATCAAAAGTTACGCGCCCGAGAAAATTTGCCTTTTTTTTAAAAAAAAGGGGGAAGCAACCCCTAAAAGTCATAGAACTTTAATAAAAATCACACTATCAGATTCAGCGTATCAGAGAACTTTACCATAGAAGTTTCAAGCACCTATCTGCAAAAATGTAGAGTTTTGTATTTTTTGCGAAAAGAAAGATAACGGATGCGTGTTTATGTGTTTTTTTTTTATTTCCCCAGGGGTAATCGTATCTATCCAGTAGTCCAAAAATATCGTTAGAGGGCTCATCTGAACCAAAATTAAAGTCTTAGTGGCCTTTTTAAGTGACCACAAAATTTTTGCCTTTTTAAGTAAGCCAAAGTCATAGAACTTTAATAAAAATCACACCATCAGATTCAGCGTATCAGAGAACCCTACCATAGAATTTTCAAGCACCTATCTGCAAAAATGTAGAGTTTTGTATTTTTTGCGAAAAGAAAGATCACGGATGTGTGTTTATTTATTTGTCTTGTTTTTTTTTTTTTTCCCAGGGGTAATTGTATCGATCCAGTAGTCCTAAAATATCGTTAGAGGGCTCATCTGAACGGAAATTAAAAGTTCCAGTGCCCTTTTTAAGTAACCAAAAAAATGGAGGGAAACTTGGCCCCCTCCCACTCTAATTTTTTCCCCGAAGTCACCCAATCAAAACTTTGAGATAACCATTTTGTTCAGCATAGTCGAAAATCTAATAAATATGTCTTTGGGGACGGCTTCATCCCCACAGTTTCCGGGGGATGGGCTGCAAGTTATGAACTTAGCCCATTGTTTACATATAGTATTGGTTAATGGGAAGTATACAGACGTTTCAAGAGGGATTTTTTTCTGGTTGGGGGGGGTCCGAGGATCGGGTTACGGGGGAGGATCTTTCCAAGGAGGATGTTTCCTTGGGGGAAGGGACATTTCTATGAAGGCGGCACCGGATTTCCCGGCATTATTTAAAAAACGATCAGAAATTAAATAAAAAAAAACAAGTTTTTTCAACTGAAAGTAAGGAACAACATTAAAACTTAAAACAAACAGAAATTATTACGTATATGAGGGGGTTTGCCCCCTAGTCAACACCTCACCCTTTACGCTAAAGTTTGTTTAGTACTTTCAAAAGAGCTATCTATTCTAATTAAACGGCTTTTGTGATTCAGGGGTTTGTGATTCGAACAAAATTCAAACTTTAGCGTAAAGAGCGATGCTTTGCCTAGGGGTAAACTCCCTAATATACGTAATAAAAACATACAAATATAGAAGTTCGTTACGTAATTGAATTCGTAAATTACGTCAGAACAATATTGTGAGAAAGCAATAAAATTAATGTGCAAATTGCATTCTAATTATTCATGTAGGGTGAGCCAAAATCAAAGCTACATTAATTCAAAAACGTTCAGAAATTAAATTAGAAAAAAACAAGTTTTTTAATGAAAGTAAGGAGCGACATTAAAACTTAAAACGAACAGAAATTATTTCGTCCTCATCAATGCCTCGCTCTTTACACTAAAGTTTCTAATTGTTTAAAAAAATAGAGTTTTAAGAAAGAGTCTAACTTTAGCATAAAGAGCGAGGCGTTGAGGAGAGGACAGCCCCTTTCATATACGGAATAATTTCTGTTAGTTTTAAGTTTTAATGTCGCTCCTTACTTTCAGTTAAAAAAAACTTGTTTTTTTTTTATTTATACATAAATAAACACAAGCATAAAGCAAACATGAATTAAGTAGTAGACTCGGGTTTTAATAAGGGTATCAGAAATGGGTTGCTGCAGACAACACTAGTGTACTGTAAATACTTTTGGGTCGGTTATGATGATTTTAATAAGCTCAAATTCTTCGGCATTTACATTAAAGTACTATATTAATATTACAACGTTAATATTAACGTTAATTATATTAATGTTAATACAACGTTAATATTAAAGTACACATCCACCTTCCACTTGCTTCAACTCCTGCGAAAATCATAGGAGACCAAATCTTGCAGTTTAATTACGCACTATTGCAACAGCCTCATTCACTTTCCGCAACAGTACAGTACAACAGCCGCAAAAGGGCATCGCATCATTCAGTTGCATGTGATTTGAAAATGACCTCTTAGCAAATCAAAAAGTAAATCCTTAAAGAAACCCCCCACGCTGAACAACAAGAAAAAAAATCACTTTTACATGGGCAGCAGTGATATGTCCTCTTGTTTTTCTTTCCCGTGGCTATTGAGGCACTGTAACATAGAGAGCTGTTTAAGGACTCATAAAAGATAATTCGTATGCCTTATCGTTCCTTTATATGCCTAGACTCAATAAAGCCATGATAAAGTGCCGCATGGTACACTAAAAGCGCAATTTGGGTGACATTTTTGGAATGGAAAGGCTGGATCGGACACATGGGCATCATAAATTGCTAATTATAGGCTTATTTATCAATTAATTTTTATATTTAATTACTCTTTATAAATTTGACTTTACAAGACAAACATAAAGTGATAAATTATACCCAAAAAGTGTGCATTTAAAAAAAAAAAATGACAAATAGCAAAAGAGTTCTGTCCAATGAAAAAACTCGACGGACAAATTTCCCCCCATACCTTTGGAAATTTTCCTCTAAGGAGAACCCCCTGAAATTTTTCTTTACATTTGGAATAGCGACAATATTTTTAACTTAAAATATTCAAAAAATTGTGTGAATTATTAACTTACTTGTTGAGCGTTGTTTCAAAAGAGTATCCATAAAATCTGAACAAATTTTGGCAGCATCGTGGTGCTAACCTTATATTAATTAAAACTTGCCAGGGATGCCAATCGGAGGGAAAAATTGACACATACAGTTTGAAAATTACCTTCCCCTTTGTATCTTTATTTTTTTTGTAATCTAAAAAAAAAAGTTACACAAAGGTTTTTTAGCATCATATCTTCAAGTTCAAGCAGAAAATAAGGGTTTCCTGATCTGATGTCATCATGAATGATGATGCTAAAAAAAATGATGTCTGTTTAAAAAAAAAATGTTTTTAATGGTCAATGTAAGCTTCTCTTTTATATTTTTTTTATATTTTCATTTTTATAATTCCGAGACGGCCCTTGGACATAGGATCAAAATATTCATTTAAAGTTTGCATTCCACTGTGTTATAGAAAATTTCCCCATTTTTCTTTTTGTATTTTGTTGTTTAAGTATAGTAATTTTTCGCAATTTTGCCATTAACTAGGCTCACCTATTTAGTTTATGATAAGGTTTCGAAGGTGCTATATTTTTTATAAATATCAATGTGGGACATATTAGGAAGTGAAAGGGACCCCGTTTTTGTTTTATGTGTTTTTTTTTATATTAAAATCGAGGTTGGATTAATTGAAAATAAATTATTTGCTCAAACTAAAGAAAGAAGGAGAAACTTAAAACGAGCAGCAGTCTTAGAGTTACTTAATATTCTTTCTCCAAATTATTAGGGGGCAACTGTGCCCCTTCCCCCCCCCTCAATGACGCCAATGGAGGTTCGGTTCAATGTTTAGAAGGGGTACTTGAATATTTTACTGGAAGCACTTCCAGCAAATGGAAACATTAGTTTCCAGCTCTGGAAACTTTGAAAAATTTCAAAGAAATCTTATCTTTTGATTCTTAGGGGCAGTGCAAAATAATTTTATTGGGTAGTTCAAAATTAATCAGATTCTATTAATACTTTAGAAATTCTTTATGCAAAGAAATCTGTTCTATGTGTAATTTTGGGCTGTGTACTTGAAACCTTTAAGTTGGAGATTTACTTATTGAAAAGTATGAGTAGTCATCAAAACAGAGCATTTAAATTAATCAGTAAAATATCCCGCCTTAATTCACGCTAATTAACACCTACTTAGTTCATTATTGTTCTATGCTCAATTTACAATTATTTTTAGCCTAGCCTATGTTCCTTATCTTCTCTTTTTTTAACTTTAGATTAATTTTTATTTTGTTTTTCTTTTTTTTCTAAAACTCAAGTTATGCAGGTGATTTAAGTGTCCTATGCAAAAGTATCAACAAGATACGTGAAATTTTGAGCTTTTAAGAGTTTAAGATACGAGAAATTTGAAAATATAATGTTAAGAAGACAAAACGAGAAAGAAAACCCTCTTTTAAAATCGCAATGGTTACTCAAATACATATTTAATCAGCAAATTGTTGATATTATCAACACGATAAACATCATTCAACATAAAACAAAAACAGCTACATGTATAAAGGGGTACACACACGTATTATTATTTGATTACGTTTTATTTTTTAATTAGTTAATAATTTATTAGCTGCACCCTCTACTTTATTTTAATAAAAATATAGTTCTTAAAATTACAAAATGATTATAACTGTTAGATTGTTTATTTGAAATTTTGCACCTCTAAACTTTCTGCTCCCTGCGCAAGTACCCCTTTAATATATATATATATATATATATATATATATATATATATATATATATATATATATATATATATATATATATATATATATTATATATATATATATATATATATATATATATATATATATATATATATATATATATATATATATATATATATATATATATATATATATATATATATATATATATATATATATATATATATATATATGTTAAAGCATATAAAATTATATATATTAAATTATATAAAATAATATAAATTTGGCAAATAAAAACACTTGGCAAATAATAAAAAAAATATATACTTTGGGTTTGTGTGCTTGTTCCCTTTCTCCAGTAAAAGATTCACTTGTCGAAAAGGAAGAATAGGCATCCAAATTGAGCAATTTGAACTAATCAGCTAATTACCCGCCTACTTAATCTTGGTCAGATATAGTTGGCCAGATATTAGCCAGATATTAGCCTAGCCCTTATGGGTGCTATATCCTATGGTGCCCATATGATGGATGCACTTGGCAGTACGGGGCTCAGGGGTGGATCCTTCCCGTCGCAAGGCTGGGCGAGGTACTTGTCTCTGTGAAGAAAAAACAGCGAATTGACGCCCTATCGTCGATTGAAACGTCGGCCTGAAACGTCCATTGGACACCTTATGTGCCAGTAAAAGCTTTGGAGGTTTTTTATCCTTTTTTCTGTTCGTACATTATTATTTTTTGGCCAAGTTCCAGAGATAATTGACCTAGCTCGTGTTCACTTTTTTAATTTCACACTTAACTGTTTTTTCTTTCGTTGTTCTTTTTTTGGACCTAAACTATGCAGATGATTCAAGAGACCTTGGTAAAAGCATCATTTCCAAATTTATGAAATAACTGTAGAAAAATCTTTGCTAAGCTGGCCTCAAAGGGAGGATGAGTACGGTAATAGGTTTTTTCGAAGACCGCACTGCCTTTCCATGAAGTGCAAATAACAGTTCAATACGGAAATTCTTTTATTAGACAGTGAACAACAACAAAAGAATATCTGGATATTTCGGTTGCATATACAGTGGCTGTTATAGCAGATAAACGGAAAGAGTTTATCTGCTGAGACGACTACTGTATATGTGACCAAAATATCTAGAGATCATTTTGCTATGGTTCACTGTCTTTCCCTATTGAAACGAATTTACCAATTTCAATAGGATTTAATTTGAATTTAATTTGAATGAATTTACTGAAAAAAAAGTGCATTGTCAGTTTAATATACATATGCTAATATTTATCCTTTAAAATCTTAATTAATTTTTGATTTTTTAAAGTTATAAAAGTGAAAACATTTAAAAGATTTTTTCAGTAAAGCAAAAATTATATTCTGGCTCTTAGAAAGCATAGGGGTTTAAAACCCAAGTCATATTAATTTCTGCTCATTTTGACTTTGACTCTTTAATCTATTTTAATTTATACTCGTTTTGGGTTTCATTTATTTATTGATACTGATTTGTGGTAGTCGTAGGCTTGGTAGATTATTTGAGTCTATTTTTGTTAATTTTTGGTTTAATGGAGCTCTTTTTTTTTGGAAAGCCTATTTTGCGGAAATTTTTTTTTTAATTAATTTCTGCTCGTTTTACATTGACATAGTCTTTTCAGGGAAAAATACTGAGCCTCTTCTAAAGTTAAACAACCACCCCTTCGATAAAAACCTTAAATACCCCCTGGGCATAACTTACAGCCCTTGTCCCTAATCTTTGGAGTTTGTTTAAACCCCAAAAGCCTTGTTATATGATATTTAGGTTGTTTTGAATAGAATGACTATCTCGAAATTTCTATTAGAAGCATTTCGGGACAATACGACGTTTGTATGTGTTGGGGGGGGGGGGGTAGCTGCCCTACAATCACTTTGACTATTAAAAAGAGCACTAGAGTGTCTATCAATCCAATGAGCCCCCTTCGAAGTTTATATGACCATGCTTTCTATCAAAACCTTATATCCCCCCAGGGTATAGCTTAAAACCCTTGCCCTGAAAGCTGGGGGGATTTTTTATCCTCAAAGACGTAATTTCAAGACTGTTCAAAGACGTTGAACAAAATGGCTACCTCAAAATTTTGATTTGGAGTGTTTGAGGAACTGATGGGCGGGGGGGGGGGGATATTTGCCCTCTGGTCACTTTCGACTAATAAATTAGGCACTACTCTTCTCAATTTACAATACCATGAACCCTTTTTGAAGCTTCTGCGGCAAAATTTTCTATAAGAACCTTATATGCCCCAAGGGCACAACTTACGACCCTTGTCCTGAGGGCTACGAAGGGAGGGTTGTCATCCTCAAAGAAATAATTCAAGGCCTTTCAACTACATTGAACAAAATGGCCATATCAAAATATTGATCAGAAATGTTTGGGGAAATGATGGGCGTGGGGGGGGGGGTGGGTGGTTCTCCCTCTTATTACTTTCAAATGTTAATATGGGGCAATAGCCCTCTCAATTTCCAATTGAATGAGTCTTTTTTGGAAGTTTTTACGACAACGCTTTCTATAAGAACCTTATATGTCCCCAGGGCATAACTTACAACCTTAACCCTGCGGGCTGCGGGGGTGGGTTGTCATACTCAAAGACATAATTTCCATACCCTTCAACTACGTTCAAGAAAATGGCTATATCGAAATGTTGGTCGGAAGTGTCGGGGAAATGGTCGGATTGGGGGGGGGGCATTCGCTCTCCGATTGCTTTTGATTATTAATAAGGGCACGGGCTCTCTAAATTCCCAATTGAATAAGCCCTTTTTGAAGCTTCTACGGCAACACTTTCTATAAAAAAAACATTATATGTCCCCAGGGCATAACTTACATCCCTTGCCCTGAGGGTTGTAGGGGGTTGCTCATCCTCAAAGACCTAATTTCCAGAACTTTTAACTACATTGAACAAAATGGCAATCTCACAATTTTGATTGGGTGTGTTTTGGGAAATGGTGGCTTTCCAATCCAATGAGCCCTTTTTGAAGTTTCTACAACAACGCTTTCTATAAAAACTTTATATGCCCCCATGTCATAAATTACAACCCTTACCCTGAGGGTTTTGTGTGTGTGTGGGAGGGGGGTGTTATCCTCAAAGACCTAATTTCCAGAACTTTCAGCTACGCTTCACAAAATGGCTGTTTCAAAATGTTGATTGAATGTGTTTGGGGAAATGGTGGGCGTGAGAGGGGGGTTAGTTTGCCTTTAATCACTTTCGACTATTAGAAAGGGCACTAGACCTTTCAATTTCCAATCGAATGAACCCTTTTTGAAGTTTTCTATAAATGTTTTCTATAAAAACCTTATATGCCCCAGGGGCATAACTTACAACCCTTGCCCTGAGGGCTGTGGGGGTTCTCATCCTCAAAGACATAATTTCCAGAACTTTCAACTACGTTGAAAAAATCAGATCAACTATCTCAAAATTTTGATTGGATGTAATTGGAGAAAGGGTGGGCGTGAGAGTTAGTTGCCCTCCAATAACTTTCAACTATTAAAAAGGAAACTAGCCCTTTCAATTTCCATTCGATGGAGCCCTTTTCGAAGTTTTTACGACAACCCTTTTTATAAGAACCTTGTATGCCTTCAGGGCATAACTTACAACCCTTACTCCGAGGGCTGTGGGGAGGGGGGTTGTCATCCTCAAACACCTAATTTACAAAACTGTCAACTACGTTGAACAAAATGACTCAAAATTTTGATGGGATCTGTTTGGGGGAATGTTGGGCGTGAAAGGGGGGTTAGTTGCCCTCCCACTGCTTTCGACTATCAAAGTAGGCACTAGCCTTTTCAGTTTCCAATTGAATGAGTCCTTTTTGAAGTTTCCATGACAACGCTATCTATTAAAACCTTATATGCCCCCAGGGCATAATTACAACCCTTGCCCTGAGAGGTGTGGGGATTTTTCATCCTCAAAGACGTAATTTCCAGAGCTTTCAACTACGTGGAACGAAATGGTTATCTCTAAATTTTGATTGGATGTGTTTGGGGAAACGGTGAGCGTGGGAGGAGCTTAGTTGCCTTCCCATCACTTTTGACTATTAAAAAGGGCACTATCCCTTTCAATTTCCAATTGAATGAGCCTTATTTGAAGTTTCTATGACAACGCTTTCTATAAAAACCTTATATGTCCCAAGGGCATAACTTACAACCCTTGACCTGAGGGTTGTGGGGGGTTGTTATCCTCAAATATCTAATTTCCAGAACTTTAAACTACGTTGAACAAAATGGCTAACTCAAAATTTGGATTACATGTGTTTGGGAAATGGTGTGCGTGAGAGGGGGGTGAGTTGCCCTCCAATCCCCTTCGACGATTTAAAAGGGTACTAGCTCTTTCAGTATCCAATCGAATGAGCTCTTTTGCAGTTTCTACAACAACGCTTTCTATAAGAATCTTATATGCCCCCAGGGTATAACTTACAACCCTTGTCCTGAGGGCTCGGGGGGCTGTCATCCTCAAAGACATAATTTCCAGAACTTTAAACAACGTTTAAAAAAATGGCTATCTAAAAATTTTGATTTTTTGTTTTTGGGGAAATGGTGGGCGTGAGAGGGGGATTAGTTGCCCTCCAATTACTTTCTTCTATTAAAAAGCCACTAGCCCCATCAATTTCCAATCGAATGAGCCCTTTTTCGAAGTTTCTACGACAAAACTTTCTATAAAAACCTTATATGCCCCCAGGGCATAACTTACAACCTTTGCCCTGAGGGCTATAAGGGTTTTTTTTCCTCAAAGAGCCAATTTTTTAGAACTTTCAACTACGTTGAACAAAATATCTTTCTCAAAATCTTGATTGCATGTGTTTGGGGAAATGGTGGGCGTGAGAGTGGGGCTAGTTGCTCTCCAATCACATTCGACTATTAAAAAGGGCACAAGCCCGTCCAATTTCCAATCGAATTAGCATTTTTGAAGTTTCTACGACAGCTCCTTCGATACGAAGTGCCGAAGTGCCAAGAAACCAAAAAAAAAACAAAGAAAAAAAAATAATACATTGTGCCAACACCGTTCTTTACATAGGCAGCGCTATTGCGCTGCCCATGATATGGTAAACCGTACATCGAGACATACCACTGTATGTGGCTATTTTGAAAGAGATCATAATGTTGCTGTAATATAACATTTTACTGTTAATTTAACGGTTTACGAATAATAACGTTTTACCAAATACGGATGACAGATTGCAAAAACTGCTTTTCGGTCAGCCCGGACCAGAAGAAAAGTAGAACGTCCTTGACTGGAATGGGAAGAGATCAGAAAATTTTCAAATGAAGTTGGAACTTCATCGGAGCTCTGAACAGATGGAGGAAGGGTAGTATCGTGCGAAGCAGTAATGGATTTAAGCAGTTTTATGGTGCAATGAATTGTTAGTAGCTGATTTGGTATTTGCTCCTAGTAGAATCCAGAAATCTAGTAATAATAATTAACAAATGAGCATCTAATCGATATTCTTATAAGTGGACCCCGAATATCCGATAATACAATGTACTTATATTCTAGTTGTTTTTTTTGCTATGTTTCCTGATTTGTTTCTGTAACACTGAACATTTTAGTTATGTTCTTAAGTATGTTTTAAATCGGAGCTTTGTTCTTCTTGTTACTCCTCGATTTTGCGGAAAATAAATAAATAAACAAATATGGTTATCAGTAAATATAATTATACAAATTTCAAACTTGGTCTATAGTGTTCATACTATTTATGAACAAACTGTTCATACTATAGTGTAGTACTTATTAGTTTATTAAATTAATAAATAAAAACAGTAATAATACCTTATTAAGACTAATTTTGCACTTAAAGAAAAAGGGAATAATTGCTCGAAAGTCAAACATAAAGAAAAACAGAACACACAAAAAGAAGGAATTATGAAATCGCCTTCCATTGGTTTTATATTTGTCTTTTGTATTATTTTTTTTTGTGTTTGTTTTTTCTTCTTCTTTTTGTTTGCTGTTTATCCTTATTTATTTATTTTCATAGCGATTTGTTTTAATACTGATACCACTCACAGCTTGTCAAAGTACCAAGTCCCCTGAGCACAGCCCTAAGCCATGTCTCTCTCTTGGCTTTATTTACCTCAAGGGTTGCCTCTTCTCTGTGGAGAAGGCCTGGTGACCGGCGGGTCGAACCGCAGTTCCAAAAGTTCCTAGGGATGCCTTCATCCACTGTCGTTTCACAAGCTTTGCCTTGTGCTATTAAGTCGCTAAACAAATGCGTTGTACAAAGCTCTAACGTGAATCATCTTCTACAATGACAACGCTTTTTATGTATATGAGGCACAAAAGAAGGTTTGAGAGAATGCTGCCACATTGATCTTATACCCCAGACTTGGCTCCTTTTGGCCTTTTTTATGTTCGAAACTCATTGAACGATCTAAAGATGGCCATTTTGATAGCTTTGATGAAGCAAAAAATGCAACAAAAACATGGTTCCTAAAAAGATCGTCAGATCTCTTCAAAAACATAGTCTAAAAGGTATGAAGCACTTCCTGAAGAAGTGACTTGATCTTGGCAGAGGTTATGTTGAAAAAAAAAGGCGGGCTTTCACCTTTTCGGCACCCTCAATGCTCGCTTAGCTCAAAATATACAAGGGAGGACCTCCTCCCCATGTTCCTCCGAAGGTTCAGCCTTCTCCTCATGTTTGTTTCCAGCGCTTCTTATGGAAATTACAAAGGTGGAAAATTGTAAAGTAGAGATACAAAAGAAGTTTGTGACATTGAGACAAGGTGGTAATTGCTGCCACATCAATCTTGTAGTCGAAACCTGGCTCCCACTGACTTTTTTTATGTCAAAACTCCAAAAGCAAGTGAACGGCTTCCATTCTGATAGCACTGGTGGAGCAAAACATTAACAAAAAACCTGACACGTATCCAGATTTCTTTAAAAATGGTCTAAAAGGTTGGAAGCACTGAATGTAGAAGTGCATTGACTTTGACCGAGGTTATTTTGAAAAATAGATCCATTGAAATGCAAAAATAATAGAGAATTAAGGCATATTTTTTTTTATCTTCCATATATATCAATAAATCAATCAAGTTTATTATTACGCCGAAATGTCCAAAAGAATAGCACTGGCATGTCAGAAAAAAAAGACATCATTCTGACATAATATATATATATATATATATATATATATATATATATATATATATATATATATATATATATATATATATATATATATATATATATATGTACAAATTTATATCTCTGTATATATTTATATCTTTATATATATATTTATGCATAGATATACATATTTTTACCATATATATATATATATATATATATATATATATATATATATATATATATATATATATATATATATATATATATATATATATATATATATATATATATATATATATATATATGGTAAAAATATGTATATCTATGCATAAATATATATATAAAGATATAAATATATACAGAGATATAAATGTACACACACACACACACATAGATACACATATATATATATATATATATATATATATATATATATATATATATATATATATACATATATATATATATATATATATATATATATATATATATATATATATATATATATATATATATATATATATATATATATATATATATATATATATATATATATATATATATATATATATATATATATATATATATATATATATATATATATATATATATATATATATATATATATATATATATATATATATATATATATATATATATATATATATATATATATATACAACTTCCTTAAACAGTGTACTTACCAACTGTCTGAAACTATTCTCTCGGTTTCGCATCATTGTTGTTTTTGTATTTTTGTTATGTTTAGTTGTTGTATATTTTTTTTAATTTGTTATAATGTTTATTTATTTAATATGTTGTTTATTGTATACTATTGTGTATTATTTATTTAGTATTTAGTTATATTGATTATTTTGGTACTTGATATATTGCTTATGTTTTGTTGTTTTTTGTCTAGCCATTGTCGTCTGGGAAAACTTGTTTCTTTTTTCAGGTGAGGCTAGGGGACTACTGAAGGTTCTGCTTCATTTTGAACACGAGAGCATTGTGCAAGACGTTCAAACAAGTCTAGAAAACTTACTAAACTTAATGGAAAGGCAGAGCAGAAGTATATGGACTGCTGTCAAAGCTGAAGATGAAGAAAATGTAAGAGTTTCTATCTCTTGCTATTTGTCAGTTTGAGTCAGTTGTTTCTGAGAAATTCAGCTCTTCATTTATATCTGTCTTTATTTTATGTCATTTGTATTCAAAGTGAATTATTCCCCCCCCCCCCTCAACATCCCCTATGAGACACCTATTTGGTAGATTTAGTATTTTTATCTCTTTCCTTGCGAAAATAATAAAAGTTATTTGTAGTGTTTTCCCAAAAAGATCATTTTCTCAGGAGAATACCAAAAAATGGAATTTTTCAAATCTACGAGAAGGGCACGAAAATCTAGAGACCAAATGCCCTCAACTATCCCCCTCCCAGCTGACGCCATTGTTTATTACATGCTGCATAACTAATCTTTTGCTTTACGTGTTATGATCTTCTTAGTAACACACTACGAATTTTAAATATTTCATATAATAAAATCCCTCCTAACTAGAGTAGATTTGATTCTTTGGGTCTTGGCTTGCTTTACGCCAGATTTTAGTCGTCATTGGTGAGCTACAAAGATACTTATTGGGGGAGCCGGTGTCCCCCCCCCCCCACGGAAAAATACCCTGCGGATAATTCCCCACGGAAAATTCCCCTTGTGGAAAAACCTCTCCGGATAATTGCCCCTTCCTCAATAGAAAATTTCCCCGTGCGCATAATTGAGCAGTCACAGAGAAGGTACAAAATAGGTGCCTCAAATTATTGATCAGATGTCCTAAGGGGCAACAAAAGAACCAGATATCAAAAACAGTTTTAGGACAGCGTATGGTTGGTCAATCACTTTCGACATATAAAGAAAAGAGTATAAATCTTAATTTCTGATTGAATAACCACCCTCCGAAGTTTCTACGACCGTGAGGGGGAGGTTGGCGATGAGGAAGGGACAGCTCCCCTACTATACGGAATATATTCTGCCCATTTTGGGGCTTAATGTTACTCAAGAGAGATTAAATTTAAATTTCTATCTCACCTTTGGGGGGAAAAGGACGTGAGGGTGGTTGTTCTCTGATCGATTTTAAATCTTAAAAGGGCATTCGGACTTTTGATTTCCAATTGAATGAACCCTCTTCAAAGTTTATACGGCCACCCTTCCCCTAAAAACCTTTTATATTAACAATAGGCAACTTGCAGAACTTAGGGGATTGTCATCTCCAGAGGCATGGTCATTTGATCTTCGGTCTATTTTGAACAAAATGGATCTCTAAAAATTTTGATTGGATAGCTTTGGAAAAAACGGCTTGAGAGAGAGGCGGGTTGCCTCCATCTACTTTTGACTCTTAAAAGAGGTACTAGAACTTTTAATTTGCTATTGAATGTGTCCCCTCTGAAGATTATACAACTGCTCCTTTATATGAAGTGCCCCTGGCAAAAAAAAAAATATATAATAATACGTTGCAGCCATATTGCTGTTTACTGTATGCAACGCTATAGGCATATAGTAGGCAATATAGGCTGTAGGCTGTAGGCTATAGGCTGTAGGCAATGCTATGTTTACCATAGGCAACGCCTCTGGTTTGAACTTGTGAATAAAACTTTCATTTCCTTGGGGAACGCCTAGCACAACTTATTGATAGCTATCGCTATTGGTTACTGTGTTTTTTATGTTTTTTCAAGAAAAACACATTGCATGTCTGCATAGAGCTAACTTCATGTATTTCGAACTTCTTATGCCTACCATGTCGATTCCGTGTAATGCTAAATCTATTGCATGTAATAATTTTTCTAACTAAATGTAAACTAACTAACCCTAACTAGGCCTATTAATAAACTGTTTACTAACTTACTAAGTAAATTGCATTTAAATGGTAAATATTACATGCAAGGCCTATAATGCTCAAATTTTTATCGGTTTCATGTTAGAGATGCCGCTATGAAACTACCGGATATTGAATATAAAAGGCCTAGAAAGTCAGTCCTTCTATCTAAATCGGATCCGCTGCGTAGAGACGTATCCAAGATTTTTTTTTTCGGGTGGGGAGGGGTTTCAAACCCCCTACCCCCACCCCCTAAATAGGGACTTGTGCCTACGTCTTCATTTTTCTCTTTTGATATTTCAGTAATATGTCAATATTTCAATACGACAATATTGAAATATTGTAATAATAATTTCAATGAGATTAATTTTTCTGTTTGTTTTGTTGTTCTTGTTCGAATTTTATGTTCGTATTTTCCAACATCTTCAGATGTTTTAATTGCCTCTATTGGTTCTTCTTTGACTGTTGCTTATAAAAATTCTATGTGACACTTTAAGCGGCTGTTAGTGTTGCGTAGAAAAAATCTTAACATTTTACGTGACTGTTGGTGTTGCGTAGAAAAAAAATCTAAACAACAATTTACCCTCTGTTGCTGTTGTATAGGAATTATCCGATAAAATTTAAACTTAATCAACTTAATTAAAAACTCAACAAAGCATCCAAGATTGCCTAAGTCGGCAACTAAATTACCTTCACAAGCAAATATTGCTCATATTTGAGCAGCTATGTGAACCATGTGGTATTCCATGGTATGCTGTACTTATTTTGGGCTTCTTGAGGCTCATAAATAAAAATTTCAAAATAAATCTTATTATAATAAAAGCTAATTATATATAAATTAACTATTAAATCGAGGAAATTGTGTGTGTAAAACTTTAGAACTGTGCAAAACTCTTTGACGAAAAATCTTTGGCCGTAAATTCCCTTTTTTAATTTACTTGTTGATCACGTATACCCAGTGTGGTCTTGGAACATACTAACTACTTGCAACAAATCTAACCACGAAAAAAGCGTCAAGGGTAGTATTTTTTCGGCTTCTTGTTTGTTCATAAACAAATAACTAAAACAGATTAAAAATCATTATAATCAAAGTTAATTATTAACTCATATAAGAATTGATTATCAAATCGAGGAAATGGTATGCAAGGGGGAACTTTTTACCGTTTGGTGAAGAGAGAAGGTATCTGGGAAGGGCGAAGTCAGAGTCACCATCCCCAGTGTGGGGGAATGGTGAGGAATACTTAATTCATTTTTGGGGTTTTTGTGAAAATTAAATGATCTGAGGGAGGAAGTTTGTCCGGGGTGGAATACAAGGGAGGAACAGGGGGATATGGTATTAAGTGATAGAAGTTTTATGGGGATTAAGAAGTTGGGTAAGTCTGTGGGTGTAGGTACGGATTTAAATCTGCATTTAAGGATTTTTGTAGTGTTATACTTTTGCATTAGCAATGGTCCGTAATGGCTTTTACTGTTATTAAATATCTCTACTTTAAATAAGATAACAATAAAGTAAAAATAAGGTAAAAAATTTTTACTCTAAGGTAAAATTAAACTCGTTGACGAAGAACCTTTGGCAGTAAAGTAGCCTTCTTTTTATCTTACTTGTTGATAATGGTAAGGAAATTAGAGAACTATCTATAGTAATCCAAAACTGGTTTGAGGGGCTGCGATTCTTGAGGCCAGTTCAGCCAAGAAATTTGTAAAAAATTTACACTCTGTTGGCCACAGGTGGCTATGTGAATGGGCTGTAACGAATTGTTACCAGTGGTTATAAGAAGCTGCAACTGGCTCTGATGTAGTCTTTGGTAAATTAGAAGTATTTTTAACGTAACACCTTAAATCAGGTATCTTTTTCTTAGACCGCGCTGTCGTACTATGACGAACAAATAAAATTTCAAATGGGGATAAATCCATTTATTTAGACAGTGAAAAAACAAGTACAAAAGTCCAGATATTTCGATCACATATACAGCGATCGTCATCAGTAGAAATACTAAAGTATTAATATTTAAACTAGCATATTTATACAAAACCAAATTGATAACTTTTAGGTTCATTCACAAAATAATGAATTTCTGGGTTATTCACTAGATTTTTTTTTTTGGAGAGAGTTAAATGACAAAGTTCATTCATAGTCTTGATGTAAATTTTCTTGTTTAATCTTGCCTAAATATAAAACACAATTTTCAATGAAGGTGGCAAAACCTTCCGTGTCTTCTAATTGCAAACGATATGTTGAGTTTATTGTTATTTACTTGGTTCACTTGGTTACTTGGCTCATTTTTTCCCCAAAAACACCCGATCAAAATTTTGAGATAGCCATTTTGTTCAGCATGGTCGAAAATGTGATAAATATGTCTTTTAGGATGACTTAATCCCCCCGAAGTCCCCGGAGGGAGGTCTGAAAGTTATGAACTTCACCCCATGTTAAAAAATAGTATTGGTTATTGGGAAGTATACAGACGTTTTCAGCGAGGATTTTTTCTGGTAGCGGGGGGGGGGGGGTGGAGGGGTGTGTCGGGGTCTATGTGGGAGGATCTATCCATGAAGGAAGTTTTCATGGGGGGAGGAACATTGCTATGAAGGGGGCGCCGGATTTCCCAGCATTATTTTAAAAAAAGATCAGAAATTAAATAAAAAAAACAAGTTTTTCAACTAAAAGTAAGAAGCAAAATAAAAACTTAAAACCAACAGAAAACATTATGTACATGACTGGGTTCACCCCCTAGTCAATACCTCGCTCTTTAAGCCAAAGATTTTTTAGTACTTTCATAAGAGCTATTTATTCTAATTAACGGTTTTTGTGATTAAGCGGTCATTTTAAAAAAATTGGAACACAATTCGAACTTTAGCTTAAAGAGCAGGGTATTGACTAGGGGGCGAACCCCCTAATATACGTATTAAAAATATATGAATATAGAAGTTCGTTACGTAAGTTAATTCGTAAGTTACGTATATTTATTACTAATAAAAACGTTCGTAAACAAAATTAAACAACTTTCGAGGAGGTCATTTAACCAAATAAAAGTAAAATTAATATGCAAATTTTGTTTTAATTATTCATGTACGGTAAGCCAAAATAAGAACCTGCATTAATTCAAAAACGTTCAAAGATTAAATAAAAAAAACAAGTTTTTTTAACTGAAAGTAAGGAACTACGTTAAAACTTAAAACGAACAGAAATTATTCCATAAATGAAAGGGGCTGTCCCCTCTTTAAAGCCTCGCGGTTTACGCTAATGGTTGACTTTCTCACAACTCTATTTTTTTAACAATAAAAAACTTTAGCGTAAAGAGCGAGGCGTTGAGGAGGGGACAGCCCCTTTCATATGCGGAATAATTTCTATTCGTTTTAAGGTTTAACGTCGTTCCTTACTTTCAGTTAAAAAAACTTTTTCTTTTTATTTAATTAACTTAAAGAAGAGAGAATCAATCAATCTCTTCTAAACAACATAGCAGGGAGAATATTAATTTGCTTTTTCCTTATTGAAAAAAATATTTTGGGAAATTTGGATAGCGTGCTGCCTCAGGGAGGCTCGATTTCATTGAACTTTTATTATTATTATTTTTTTTTTATCATGCTTAAATCACTTCTCTTATGCAATAACTTTTGATGGTTAAAAAAAAGTCCAGACAAAAACCACGTTTTAATTTTTAAATTGGCTTTTAATTTAATTGGCTTTTAATAAATTGGCTTTTAATTTACTGACTTAAATTATTTTTATAACTATTGCTAATTATTTAACTAAATAAAAGTAAAATTGATTTGAAATATAAAATAAGTTTTTTTGTGATTTAATTTATTTTATTGATTATTACTCTTCACTAGTTAGTCAAGATTTGAACTAGTGTATTTTACATCTATCATGCTGTTATTCTGCTTCTTCACTGAAGGTTTTTGGTTTCTTCTTTCCTTGTGAAAAGGTTTAATTAGATGGTTGAAATTAAAATATATAAGAAATTGTATTATTTTATTCTTTTTCCAGGTATTTGGCCCAGAGGCCACTGTTGCCCAGATAGTTTCAATGGGGGGGAAGAAGTTTGACAGATTGAACTTGCTGGGTAAGTTGTTCTTAACATTAATTTAGAAAACATTTTCCAAAAAAGGTTTCACAAAAAATTAAAGAGTATTATTAAGAAAATTCAACTTTTAGAGATTATCCTGAGAATTTGGGGATAGTGAATGCACTGCTGCTGTTCAGCAATAACCAGACTTGTTTAAATTCAAGAGTCTCCCATATGCTGGCAGGGGCGGATCTAGAGAAAAATCTTGGGGGGGAGGACCACTGTGACAAGGGTACCAATGAGAAAGATCTTGCGGGGGGGGGCAATGTGACAAAAGTGCCAATAATTGACCAAAGTGACAAATTCATTCTTAAAAAAAGTAAAAAAAAGAAAAAATAACAGGGAATAAGGGCACCAGAAAAAATTTTGGGAGGGGGGTCCCACCTCACGCCCCCCCCCCCTGGATCCGCCACTGTATACTGGATACCCTTCACTCAACAATCAACCAATAAACGTGCTACAACTTACATTGTTGCTTATGGATATTTGTGCCAGAGCTGGATTTAAAGGCCTAAAGAGCTGTATGGAATACAGGAGCTGCAAGCTTCCAACCAATGCCCTAGGGTATATACAAAAGCTCAGTGGAATTTTTTTCAGTTGGGCATTATGTACTAACGGTTGACGAGAAATGAGTTCATCAATAAATGCGAAGTAATAGAATCAGTAAACTGTTTTATATTGCCTAAGTCTGTATCCAGGTATTAGGGGGGGGGGGGTGATGCTCTTATGTATTTGTACTGGTAACAATTATTGCAGTGGTAATTCAATTCTATATGGAGGCCAAAAATAAAAACGTTGTAAAAAATTAAATTAATAAAATTAAGAATTAATAAAAATAAGTATAAATGAAGTGATATGATAAACCCAAAGTCAAAACAAAGTGAATTTGAAATGAATAGTCACATCAAACATCTAGATAGTAGATACTTTTAGGGATGAATAGATGAATCCTAATATGACCGGAAATTGAAGTGAATATAATCAGTTCAAACATAAAACGAACAGAAATTACCAAAACTACCCTTGTAAAGGCCAGAGCGTAATTTGAGCTGTAACTTGTAACTGTTTTTAACTGGGAAAATTACGGCTTTGATATTCCACCAGCTTGGTTAAAAATGAATATATATGAGGGGAGGGGTAGATGGAAGAGGGGTAAAAATTGTTTAATAACCATGAAGCTAGGTTCCTACGGGATATGAATTTCGCTTCGGCAGTCGAATTTATGTTGCTAGATGAAAAAGAACGTCTTCATGGAAGCGAATATTCAGTTTGTTTTTGTATTTAGCGAGTTAAAAGATATTTATCTCCGCTAGTAAAATAATCTTCGCGTGCAAAATAATTAATAATTATATAAATAATAAATAATTATGTATTTTACACGCGTGTAAAATAAATAATTTTAGGTTTGTTTCTAAAATGTTTATCATTTTATTTCTAAATGTTTCAGTCACAGTTAATTTAGCATCGGTATTCTTTTTTTTAGAAAAGAATTCAAAGAAACTTTTTTTCTAAAAAAAACTTCAGGGAATTTGGCTATCAATCTGGCATACCAGCCAGAAAACTTACTCTATAAACTTACCTTATGAAACTGACCCTTTGAGCTTAGCTAATTAACACACATGCAAACCAACGCACATTTCTATATCATATTGAGGGTTGGTAGGTAGGCTGTATTTGGGATTTACTCCTACAGCTCCAGAGTTTTCAGATGTTTTCACTGAAGTTTCCTGAGCATATTTCAGAAACTGTATCAGAAATATGCAGTTATACTCTCTAAATATAGTCTCTCTCTCTCTCTCTCTCTCTCTCTCTCTCTCTCTCTGTCTCTCTCTCTCTCTCTCTCTCTCTCTCTCTCTCTCTCTCTCTCTCTCTCTCTCTCTCTCTCTCTCTCTCTCTCTCTCTCTCTCTCTCTCTCTCTCTCTCTCTCTCTCTCTCTCTCTCTCTCTCTCTCTCTCTCTCTCTCTCTCTCTCTCTCTCTCTCTCTCTCTCTCTCTCTCTCTCTCTCTCTCTCTCTCTCTCTCTCTCTCTCTCTCTCTCTCTCTCTCTCTCTCTCTCTCTCTCTCTCTCTCTCTCTCTCTCTCTCTCTCTCTCTCTCTCTCTCTCTCTCTTCTCTCTCTCTCTCTCTCTCTCTCTCTCTCTCTCTCTCTCTCTCTCTCTCTCTCTCTCTCTCTCTCTCTCTCTCTCTCTCTCTCTCTCTCTCTCTCTCTCTCTCTCTCTCTCTCTCTCTCTCTCTCTCTCTCTCTCTCTCTCTCAACAGACCGTTCTGAATATTGCTCCTCGTTTCATTACGCTCTTAATTGAAAAATATTCAGTAATTACCCAATGCAAAGAGTATGGAAACTTAAATTTTACTCGAGTACTGGTGTGGCATTTTGGTCTTTCTTCTTGGCATATTTATAAGATTGAAAATGTCCAAAAATGAGCCCTTAGAATCATAAATGGTGAAGGGGAGGTTCGAACTAGGTAAGTTTGAACTCACCGCGTTAGCCGCGAGAAGGAATCTCCTGTTCCTCCATTTCGGTACCAAGACCCTGTCTGTTCCCCGATTACGTTCCATCATCCCCGAGCCCTGCCTTTCCCAATCCTCAATAGACCGTCCTGTATAAAGTCCCAAAAAATCATGAATTGACTCCCGTCCCTGCCAAACGTGAAAGATATCGCAATAGTTTTGTTCCGAGTTTTATTGCATTGTATAATAGCCAGGAAAATTAGTCATTAATTTTATTTATTTTTAACTAAGTTTTGACTCATTTTACCTATGTATTTCGTACAATGGATTATGACGTGAAGGTCAAATTCACCTGACGTGAACAACAGTGATGACAAAATTTTTCGATACGATATATACGTTTTAGTGCTGTTTGTGACGCAAAATTCAAATTCGAGCAACCATGCTGTGAAAGAAATTTTTTAATTAAATTCTATTCTAACAGTCAAGGAAACTGAACATTTCTGAGGGGTGCAAGCACCATTGCCAACTAGCTTTCCTCAGCAAAATCATAAAGCTTATTACAAGAACATGTATATGTCATCAATACTAATTTTATTGAACAATGTTCTTTACTTTTGCTTTACATTGGTCTGAAGGTGAAAGACCTTCTTTTGCCAAAAAAAAAAATAAAATAAATAAAATTGCTTAAGTATTTAAGAAACCTGTATTCTACACTCAAATATAGTCTATATATATAGTCTATAAATCTATAAATATAGTCTACACTCAAGTATAGCTATTTTATAAACCAGAACAGGTGTTAAAGAAAATAAATAGAAAATAAAATAAAAGAAAATAAAAGGATATAAAATAAAAGGAAATAAAATAGAAGAAAATAAAAGGATAATATAAAAGAAAATAAAAGGATAAGTGAAAAATACTAAAGGACAACAGTTGTTCTAGATTATAAAATAGTTTGAACTATATTTTTATGTTTCTTTATTCACTGTCATCAGTAATGTATATACCGGAAAAAATTATAAGGAATCGAACGTTCGGGGTTGGTCAAAAAACGGCTCACAAATTTGTGCGACAACCAAAAAAAGTTACTAAACACCTACTTTTACCAAAACAACAATAAATATGTTTGTTAAGTTTCTGAACTAAAGTGTGTTCCAAGGGCGGAACCAGGATTTTTTTAGGGGGGGGGAGCAAAATAGGTTGATCCGATAAACTTGCGTTAGGAGTAATTAACGCAAACTTGCGTTAATTAAGTAAATTACATTACATTAGACTACGTTAGGGGTGGGGGCGCCCCTTACCCCTCCCCTGGTTCCGCCACTGGTGTGTTCTACATACAAACATAATCCTAACCATTCTATTTCCAGGACAGGTTTTTTCCTTTTATTTTCTTTAACACCTGTTTTAAATTAAAAATAGTTAGGACTATGTTTTTCTTTAGGACATAGGCTCGTTTTAATCCTTAAACGAAAATATCTAATGTGTTTTTGGCAAGTGTAGGTATTTTACCTTGAGACCAGTTTAAAATAAAAAAAAACTTAAAATAAATACCATTGATTCAATCAAGGCCGTATACAGGGGAAGGGTGCTAAGGGGTTTGCCCCCCCCCCCCCCGAAATGTTTGTTTGACTCGTAAAAATGTGACAAAAATGAATATAAACAAGTTTTTATTGTGTTTTAAAAGTTTTTTGTAACCCCCTTCCCCCCGAAAAATATTCTTTTGTAACCTACCCCCCCATCCCCTAAAAAAACCTGGATACGACCCTGTATTTATTATAATATTAATAGTCTTTAAGAAAGTGAATATCCGGTAGGGACTTAGCGTAGATTTTTCTCATCTGATATTACGAGAGGTAATGCAACATGATCGTTTTTCTATTTTCTTTTTTTACTTATTTATTTGGAAAAGAGTTTTTTACAGAAGAGAATTGTACATTTTACGGCGGTTATAATAATTTGAATTTTCTATATATCTTGGGCTTACAAGCAGGGCAAATGCTCAATCTGAGCATCCACCTCTCCCCCTAAGGATAACCATAAGGATCCCCATGAAGGATAACTTGGTTGTGCCCAACCAAGTTTGGAAATGAAGTTTTTTGACAGAACGGAGTTTTCTGACGGTTTTAATAATTTTAGCTTTTTCTCGAAAATGTACGAATATAAGTGAAAAAGAGAGATACAAAATGGACTGGGGCTTAAAATAAATTATTATTACTTATTTATTTTTATTAAAATTATTTATTTATTTTATTTATTTATTAAAAACGGATTGGGGCTTAAAATAATAGTTTTTCTTTTATATTTTTTCCTGTACCTTATCTCCCGTTTATGTTGTTTGCTTACACAATGGAGATTATGAAAGAGGGGGGTGGGCTGAATTTTGGTATTATATTATTCTGCTGTCACTGGGAGTTGATATACTGATAAAATTGTGAAGCAATTGAACATTCTGCTGTGTTCGAAAAATGTTTCACAAAATTTAACAAATTTATGAAAAAAAAAAAACAAAAAAGGCCGGTCATTGAGGAAATGATTCAAATAAATGAAAAAATACTTTTATCTGTGTTGGGGTAGCAGTAGTATAGAAACATCAAAAGATAAACTTAGCCCACTCTCATAATGGTCACCGTGAGGCGGGGGGAGCAGGTTCAAATCGAGTATTTACCTTGCTTGTGCAAAATTTAAATTGCTTTAACCGTCTGGTCCAAAAATTCAAAACTTGTAAATTTACATTAAAGCACTACCGGATATGAAAAAATGTGTTGTGTTTTTTAACTGTTTGCTTAATAATAAATGCCAATTTCCTTTTGCGAGCTAGTTACATGCTTTTCCACCTGCTTGTTAAAAGTAATTAAAAAAAAATTCCACAAAATAAGTTTTTCAAAGAAAAGTAAAGAACTCTATTTAACCAAAAATGAACAGAAATAAAGTCATATAATCTTCCAAGCGTAAGACTAACAAAAATCACAGAACAACAGAAATTAGAATAAATAATCGAGTAAAACTCACAACGAGCAGAAATTAACATGATAAGGGCTGTCACCCCCCCCCCCCTCATGCCTTCAAGATCAGAACAAAATTTGCACTTTATTAAAAACAAAAAAAATGAATTTGGATTGTCAGTTTAATACATATAAACTGATATTTATTCCTTAAAGTCTTTTTTACTTATTATAACTAAAAAAGTGGAAACATTTAAAATGAATTTTGTTTAGTAAAGTGCAAATTCTGTTCTGATTTTCAGAAGGCACGGCATGGGATGTGTCATCCCCACTTGTAAAATTGGATAAACTATTTTATTCGCTCAAGAGATTTGAATCCTAGAACCAAGACGACTTTTCTTTTCCTGTAAAGATTCGTGTAATCTTAAGCATAAACCGCATCTAATCCAAAGAAGCGGGGGGAGGGGATGTATTAGCACCCCTGGCTGTTGAAAGATTTGTATAAATGTTAGTGTCAGCAAAAATTGCATAAAAAGAAACTATATTAATAAAAACTGCATAAATAAAAAATGGATTCATGTGTGTTGTGCTGATGGTACTTGAAAACAAATTAAGAAACGTTCGCTCAACTTGCATTCGGAGAAATATCGTGATGTCTTCATCGTAATAAGTAGACCATTCATAATGAAGTTTTCTGTTTTATTTGTTTCTTTTTTTCATTCGTTTTATGCTTGCCTTTGACGTATTTTTTCTTCCTACTGACTTCTTTTTTCTGGTCTGTTCAGGTAGAAAAAAATAGATGTATTTTAATGAAAAAACTCTTGATTATCTTTTTCTTTATTTTAAAGCAGCAATTGAGGCATTCATTTGCGCTTATCTTTTGAGGATGTTTATCCTTCATATGTATTCATTTTTATCTTTCGTCTGCTCAAAAAAATAAAAAATAAATAAAAAAAAATGTTAAATTAAAATGTTTTGAAACCATTTATGAAAAACATTAACTTGCTTTTTCTTTTTCTCAGAGCCACATTTGAGACATCCGCCAGTAAAGCCAGAAATAAAATGGAAGATAAGTCTTGCATAATAAAGGAGTTATGGTGATAATTTGTTTTATACATCCTCCATTTTAATATTACAATGATCAACATCATTACTGGCAATAGTTATGTTGTTCGCCTATATATATATATATATATATATATATATATATATATATATATATATATATATATATATATATATATATATATATATATATATATATATATATATATATATATATATATATATATATATATATATATATATATGTTTATATTTACATATTTTATATCGTATACATACTGTGAACTAAGATTGAGATATTGGACGCCCCGGTAATCACCGCTGTCAATTATAACTCTGAAAAGTGGGCCCTTTGGAAGACAGAGGAAGATATTTTAAACCTTTTCCAGAGAAATTGTCTTGACTGATGACTGTCTTGACTGACCGTATAATGTATAGGTCACGTTCCACGGATGGAGGATAACAGATTGTCGAAGATGGGGCTTTTTGGCCATCTGTCTGGATAGAAACGAAAAAGAGGTCAAACAGGTAAATAACGGGTTGGAAGGGATTACTAGAAAGAATTTTTAAGAAACTGGAACTTCATGGGAGGACTGGGAAAGGGATTTTTTGAACAGATTGGGATGGAGGAGGAGCGTTTACAACTGCATGGGCCTCAGATGACTTTGGGTTGAAATGAGTTGTTAGTGGTAATGGTAGTAGTCGCAAAACTTCATAACAGACACCAATTGTGTGTCTGATTGCTTTTCAAGTCACTTTTTAGATCTGATAGACCTTACGAGTTATGACAATTTAACAGTTATGACAGTCTGAGTTATAACAGTTTGTTTTCACTGCACCTACAAAACGGGAATTCCTCTTTGGCATTGGCTACGAAAGGATTACGATATTTTGATGTCAAAATGACGAATGCTTCATCAAAATACTTATTTTGTTTTTAGGTTATTATCGATTTTCGTGAGGCCAATCGCAAAATGAATTATCAAAAACAAAAACAAAATAAGTATTTTGATGAAGCATTCGTCATTTTGACATCGAAATATCATAATCCTTTCGTAGCCAATGCCAAAGACGAATTCCCGTTTTGTAGTTCAGTGAAAACAAATTGTCATAACTCTGAAACTATCATAACTGTTAAATTGTCATAACTCGTAAGGTTATTATCGATTTTCGTGAGGCCAATCGCAAAATGAATTATCAAAAACAAAAACAAAATAAGTATTTTGATGAAGCATTCGTCATTTTGACATCAAAATATCTTAATCCTTTCGTAGCCAATGCCAAAGACGAATTCCCGTTTTGTAGTTCAGTGAAAACAATTTAACAGTTATGACAATTTAACAGTTATGACAGTTTGAGTTAAGACAATTTGTTTTCATTGAACCTACAAAACGGGAATTCGTCTTTGGCATCGGCTACAACAGGATTGCGATATTTTTATGTCAAAATGACGAATGCTTCATCAAAATACTTTTTTTTTTTTTTTGATAATTCATTTTGCGATTGGCCTCACGAAAATCGATAACAACCTTACGAGTTATGACAATTTAACAGTTATGATAGTTTCAGAGTTATGACAATTTGTTTTCCCTGAACCTACAAAACGGGAATTTGTCTTTGGCATTGGCTACAAAAGGATTGCGATATTTTGATGTCAAAATGACGAATGCTTCATCAAAATACTTACTTTATTTTTGTTTTTGATAATTCATTTTCCGATTGGCTTCACGAAAACCGGATATGACAATTCCTTACGAGTTATGACAATTTACCAGTTATGATAGTTTCAGAGTTATGACAATTTGTTTTCACTGAACCTACAAAACGGAAATTCGTCTTTGGCATTGGTTACGAAAGGATTACGATATTTTGATGTCAAAATGACAAATGCTTCATCAAAATACTTATTTTGTTTTTGTTTTTGATAATTCATTTTGCGATTGGCCTCACGAAAATCGATAATAACCTTACGAGTTATGACAATTTCACAGTTATGATAGTTTCAGAGTTATGACAATTTGTTTTCACTGAACTACAAAACGGGAATTCGTCTTTGGCATTGGCTACAAAAGGATTGCGATATTTTGATGTCAAAATGACGAATGCTTCATCAAAATACTTGCTTTGTTTTTGTTTTTGATAATTCATTTTGCGATTGGCCTCACGAAAATCGATAATAACCTTACGAGTTATGACAAATTAACAGTTATGATAGTTTCAGAGTTATGACAATTTGTTTTTACTGAACTACTAAACGGGAATTCGTCTTTGGCATTGGCTACGAAAGGATTACGATATTTTGATGTCAAAATGACGAATGCTTCATCAAAATACTTATTTTGTTTTTGTTTTTGATAATTCATTTTGCGATTGGCCTCACGAAAATCGATAATAACCCTTACGAGTTATGACAATTTAACAGTTATGATAGTTTCAGAGTTATGACAATTTAACAGTTATGATAGTTTCAGAGTTATGACAATTTGTTTTCACTGAACTACAAAACGGGAATTCGTCTTTGGTATTGGCTACGAAAGGATTAAGATATTTTGATGTCAAAATGACGAATGCTTCATCAAAATACTTATTTTTTTTTGTTTTTGATAATTCATTTTGCGATTGGCCTCACGAAAATCGATAATAACCTTACGAGTTATGACAATTTAACAGTTATGATAGTTTAAGAGTTATGACAGTTTGTTTTCACTGAACTACAAAACGGGAATTCGTCTTTGGCATTGGCTACAAAAGGATTGCGATATTTTGATGTCAAAATGACGAATGCTTCATCAAAATACTTACTTTGTTTTTGTTTTTGATAATTCATTTTCCGATTGGCCTCACGAAAACCGGATAATAACCTTACGAGTTATGACAATTTAACAGTTATGATAGTTTCAGAGTTATGACAATTTGTTTTCACTGAACTACAAAACGGCCATTCGTCTTTGGCAGTGGCTACAAAAGGATTGCGAAATTTTGATGTCAAAATGACGAATGCTTCATCAAAATACTTACTTTGTTTTTGTTTTTGATAATTCATTTTCCGATTGGCCTCACGAAAACCGGATAATAACATTACGAGTTATGACAATTTAACAGTTATGATAGTTTCAGAGTTATGACAATTTGTTTTCACTGAACATACAAAACGGAAATTCGTCTTTGGCATTGGCTACGAAAGGATTACGATATTTTGATGTCAAAATGACGAATGCTTCATCAAAATACTTATTTTGTTTTTGTTTTTGATAATTCATTTTGCGATTGGCCTCACGAAAATCCATAATAAGCTTACGAGTTATGACAATTTAACAGTTATGACAGTTTCAGAGTTATGACAATTTGTTTTCACTGAACTACAAAACGGGAATTCGTCTTTGGCATTGGCTATTAAAGGATTGCGATATTTTGATGTCAAAATGACGAATGCTTCATCAAAATACTTGCTTTGTTTTTGTTTTTGATAATTCATTTTGCGATTGGCCTCACGAAAATCGATAATAACCTTACGAGTTATGACAATTTAACAGTTATGACAGTTTCAGAGTTATGACAATTTGTTTTTACTGAACTACTAAACGGGAATTCGTCTTTGGCATTGGCTACGAAAGGATTACGATATTTTGATGTCAAAATGACGAATGCTTCATCAAAATACTTATTTTGTTTTTGTTTTTGATAATTCATTTTGCGATTGGCCTCACGAAAATCGATAATAACCCTTACGAGTTATGACAATTTAACAGTTATGATAGTTTCAGAGTTATGACAATTTAACAGTTATGATAGTTTCAGAGTTATGACAATTTGTTTTCACTGAACTACAAAACGGGAATTCGTCTTTGGTATTGGCTACGAAAGGATTACGATATTTTGATGTCAAAATGACGAATGCTTCATCAAAATACTTATTTTTTTTTGTTTTTGATAATTCATTTTGCGATTGGCCTCACGAAAAACGATAAGAACCTTACGAGTTATGACAATTTAACAGTTATGATAGTTTCAGAGTTATGACAGTTTGTTTTCACTGAACTACAAAACGGGAATTCGTCTTTGGCATTGGCTACAAAAGGATTGCGATATTTTGATGTCAAAATGACGAATGCTTCATCAAAATACTTACTTTGTTTTTGTTTTTGATAATTCATTTTCCGATTGGCCTCACGAAAACCGGATAATAACCTTACGAGTTATGACAATTTAACAGTTATGATAGTTTCAGAGTTATGACAATTTGTTTTCACTGAACTACAAAACGGCCATTCGTCTTTGGCAGTGGCTACAAAAGGATTGCGAAATTTTGATGTCAAAATGACGAATGCTTCATCAAAATACTTACTTTGTTTTTGTTTTTGATAATTCATTTTCCGATTGGCCTCACGAAAACCGGATAATAACCTTACGAGTTATGACAATTTAACAGTTATGATAGTTTCAGAGTTATGACAATTTGTTTTCACTGAACCTACAAAACGGAAATTCGTCTTTGGCATTGGCTACGAAAGGATTACGATATTTTGATGTCAAAATGACGAATGCTTCATCAAAATACTTATTTTGTTTTTGTTTTTGATAATTCATGTTGCGATTGGCCTCACGAAAATCCATAATAAGCTTACGAGTTATGACAATTTAACAGTTATGACAGTTTCAGAGTTATGACAATTTGTTTTCACTGAACTACAAAACGGGAATTCGTCTTTGGCATTGGCTATTAAAGGATTGCGATATTTTGATGTCAAAATGACGAATGCTTCATCAAAATACTTACTTTGTTTTTGTTTTTGATAATTCATTTTCCGATTGGCCTCACGAAAACTGGATAATAACCTTACGAGTTATGACAATTTAACAGTTATGATAGTTTCAGAGTTATGACAATTTGTTTTCACTGAACCTACAAAACGGAAATTCGTCTTTGGCATTGGCTACCAAAGGATTACGATATGTTGATGTCAAAATGACGAATGCTTCATCAAAATACTTATTTTTTTTTTTTTTTTATAATTCATTTTGCGATTGGCCTCACGAAACCGGATAATAACCTTACGAGTTATGACAATTTAACAGTTATGACAGTTTGAGTTAAGACAATTTGTTTTCATTGAACCTACAAAACGGGAATTCGTCTTTGGCATCGGCTACAACAGGATTGCGATATTTTTATGTCAAAATGACGAATGCTTCATCAAAATACTTATTTTTTTTTTTTTTTTATAATTCATTTTGCGATTGGCCTCACGAAACCGGATAATAACCTTACGAGTTATGACAATTTAACAGTTATGACAGTTTGAGTTAAGACAATTTGTTTTCATTGAACCTACAAAACGGGAATTCGTCTTTGGCATCGGCTACAACAGGATTGCGATATTTTTATGTCAAAATGACGAATGCTTCATCAAAATACTTTTTTTTTTGATAATTCATTTTGCGATTGGCCTCACGAAAATCGATAACAACCTTACGAGTTATGACAATTTAACAGTTATGATAGTTTCAGAGTTATGACAATTTGTTTTCCCTGAACCTACAAAGCGGGAATTCGTCTTTGGCATTGGCTACAAAAGGATTGCGATATTTTGATGTCAAAATGACGAATGCTTCATCAAAATACTTACTTTGTTTTTGTTTTTGATAATTCATTTTCCGATTGGCCTCACGAAAACCGGATAATAACCTTACGAGTTATGACAATTTAACAGTTATGATAGCTTCAGAGTTATGACAATTTGTTTTCACTGAACCTACAGAACGGAAATTCGTCTTTGGCATTGGCTACGAAAGGATTACGATATGTTGATGTCAAAATGACGAATGCTTCATGAAAATACTTTTTTTTTTTTATAATTCATTTTGAGATTGGCCTCACGAAACCGGATAATAACCTTACAAGCTATGACAATTTAACAGTTATGACAGTTTGAGTTAAGACAATTTGTTTTCATTGAACCTACAAAACGGGAATTCGTCTTTGGCATCGGCTACAAAAGGATTGCGATATTTTGTTGTCAAAATGACGAATGCTTCATCAAAATACTTTTTTTTTTTTGATAATTCATTTTGCGATTGGCCTCACGAAAACCGGATAATAACCTTACGAGTTATGACAATTTAACAGTTATGATAGCTTCAGATTTGTGACAATTTATTTTCACTGAACCTACCAAACGCGAATTTGTCTTTGGCATTGGTTACGAAAAGATTGCGGTTTTTGGTGTCAAAATGACGAATGCTTCATCAAAACACTTGCTTTATTCATTTTGATAATTCATTTTGCGATTGGACTCACTAAATACAAACACGTCTTTCTGTATAACCTGCAAAAGTAGAGCAACATTTACAGAGGATATGCATAGAGAAAGTAGAGGGTATTTATATTTCTTAGGGCTGTCTTCATTCTGTCAAGTTTTACTTCTAAGTCCACCTCCCTTGTTTATCTTACGATATAAGTTGCACGTGAAGCTCGATTTTAACCCAGCTTCCATCGGGCATAAGCTAAAGCTTGAACTTATTTTTTGGCCTGTGCAGTTGAGAAAATCTATTCATCTAGCCCCCTAAACGATGGTATATAAGCTGTTTTGCTAGCCCAGGCCACTCGTCTTGCGTATGGTCGTTAACGAGTCCGGATCCTCTGATAAGTTTAGAAACTACCAGATTCTGTATGTTTGATTTTTATATCCAAATGTCAAACTCCCAGTGTCGTCAATTCACGAGAATCTGAGGAGGGGGCATTTGTGTGCTTTTTCAATTTTTTCAACGAAACACAAAGCAGGGCGGAACAAATACAAAAAAGTATTTTTTTAAACCCAGGGGAAAGGCAAAAGAATTTAGAATGAGGGCCGAGGGGCAAATGCCCCCCCCCCCCAAAAAAGTTGTGGTCATTCAAAGCTCGGGATCGAAAGCCCCAATTTGAAATTATTGCTATGAGTGAGGGAAGAGGCCTTAATGCATTTTCCTTCTTCCTATTTTAATATCAAATAAGGCATTTTTGTCCAGATGTCAAATATATCCATTTGTATCATTTCTCGGAAATCCAGGGAGGGGATGGGGCAATTTTGCCGTTTTCTTAACGAAATGCACAAAAAAGTGTTTTCTTAATAAAATACCATAAAATATATTTTTCAAAGTCTTTGGGAGGTCAAAAAAGCCTAGAAGAAGGGAAGGGAGAGGACAAAAGAATTTTGGAATATCTTAGGAATCAAATAAGGTAGGAGAAAACCGATTAAACGAATGGATAGAACTTGTTTTCCTTGAGAAGGTAAGATGTAGATCTAATTTTTTTTTAATGTCACGTACCGCCTTTTGAATTAATGGAGCTACTGCAAGTGCAAATCACAAATTTAATGCTGATTTTTTGGGTAAAAACACAATGTTTTATATTCAGAAGTAACATAAACTTTGTAATGAATGAGTTTGACGTACCTGCTACATATTACAACAAATTAGCTTAAGTGGACTCCAAAATATTCAGGACTCTAACCTAACGGAATTTTGGGAAGTCCCGTCCTACTTGTGACCAATAAAAATATTTTTACATTAACGTTATATTTTGTAATCTACTGAGTGCCAAAATAAATTCATAATATAAACCTTTTCATAAATTAAATTCAATAAAGAAAAATGACCAAAAACCTCTGTAATCTTAGTAATCTCTGTAATTCTTTTAATTTTTTTCTCATCAGTGGTGTCAATTGAAGAAAAATTTAATGAGGAGGGGAGTATTTTATTTTATTTAATCTTATTTATTTAATTTAATTTATATATCTTATTTTAAATATTTATTTTTAAATATTTTATTTTAAATATATAATTTTATTTTAAAATATTAATTATTTTATTTAATTTATTTTATGTATTTTTTTAAATTTATTTGGCAGACATTTTCTTTTTTCGATTTTTTCAAAATATAGGCAAGGGGCAAACAATCAATGACTTTCAGAACAGACAGAACGTACTGCAAAATGTATCTATGATCTACAATATCCTTTTCCCTCCCAGATTATGATATTGAAATTAACCATATTGGCATGTCGCCACAAAACAAAGGATATGATTATGATATTCATGCTGTTCAACCGTAAACAGTCGATTATGAGGACTTGTAGAATATTTTGAAAAATTGGATAGATTTCAACGAAAATTTACACAAAACTAGGATATTATCATATCTGGCCGAATAATCGTGTTTGCATCCGAATAATCGTATATATGGGAACCCAGGGTTAAGGTTATTAAAAATGGTCTGTGAGTACTAACACTACAGAAAACACATTGCAGCTCAAAGCTATGCACACTTGTTCTAGATTATAAAATAGTTTGAACTATATTTTTATGTTTCTTTATTCACTGTCATCAGTAATGTATATACCGGGAAAAATTATAAGGAATCGAACATTCGGATTTGGTCAAAAACGGCTCACAAATTTGTGCGACAACCAAAATAAGTAACTAAACACCTACTTTTACCAAAACAACAAAATATGTTTGTTTAAGTTTCTGAACTAAAGTGTGTTCCAAGGGCGGAACCAGGATTTTTTAGGGGGGGCGCAAAATAGGTTGATCCGATAAATTTTGCTTTAGGAGCAAGTTTAATTAACGCAAACTTACGTTAATTAAGTAAAATACACTACTTCAGACTATGTTAGGGGTGGGGGCGCCCCTTACCCCTCCCCTGGTTCCACCACTGGTGTGGAGCTTTTTATCTTCATTGAAAATATTCACAACTAAGGTGGTCTACAAACAAACATAATCCTAACCATTATATTTCCAGGACAGGTTTTTTTCCTTTTATTTTCTTTAACACCTGTTTTAAATTAAAAATAGTTAGGACTATGTTTTTCTTTAGGACATAGGCTCGTTTTAATTCTTAAACGAAGATATCTAATGTGTTTTTGGTAAATGTAGGTATTTTACCTTGAGGCCAGTTTAAAATAAAAAAAAAACTTAAAATAAATACCATTGATTCAATGAAGGCCGTATCCAGGGGAAGGGTGCTATGGGGTTTGCCCCCCCCCCCCAAAAAAAAAAATGTTTGTCCGACTCGTAAAAACGTGACAAAAATGAATATAAACAAATTTTTATTGCGTTTTAAAAGTTTTTTGTAACCCCCTTCCCCCCGAAAAATATCCTTTTGTAACCTACCCCCCCATCCCCTAAAAAAACCTGGATACGACCCTGTATTTATTATAATATTAATAGTCTTTAAGAAAGTGAATATCCGGTAGGGACTTAGCGTAGATTTTTCTCATCTGATATTACGAGAGGTAATGCAACATGATCGTTTTTCTATTTTCTTTTTTTACTTATTTATTTGGAAAAGAGTTTTTTACAGAAGAGAATTGTACATTTTACGGCGGTTATAATAATTTGAATTTTCTATATATCTTGGGCTTACAAGCAGGGCAAATGCTCAATCTGAGCATCCACCTCTCCCCCTAAGGATAACCATAAGGATCCCCATGAAGGATAACTTGGTTGTGCCCAACCAAGTTTGGAAATGAAGTTTTTTGACAGAACGGAGTTTTCTGACGGTCTGTGAGTACTAAAACTACAGAAAAAACATTGCAGCTCAAAGCTATGCATACACAGACTCAGTCCCTGAGGTTTCACTCAACTCTTCAATTTATTCCATGAAGTTTCAAATTTTTATAAATGTTTTCTTGTGACTTCTTCCAAGTCAATTTGAGGCTGTTAGCCTATATTTGGATTTGGGTTTATATTTAGATTTTCGATGCATGTTTGTGTTTTTTTCTTTTTTATCTTTTTGTTACTTTAGTGATTGCTCCGTCTATGTATTTTTTTTTGACAGGCAATAAATTAATAATAATAATGGTAACATTTGGCCCCAACAGGATCACCAAGAAGCATTGACAATGATAAGCCAGCTAAAAATAATCCATCAATCAGAAACACATTTTTTAACCTTGTAGAAATTACATAAACCCATGTGACAGGCAGTAAGCTAATGTGAGAATTGAATTGTAAATTGAATCTCTGGTAATCATCATATTTTGATAAGGACGTCTTCGCTCGGTCTCTATCGTGGCAACGCTGACGCTATAATAAAAATTTTCAAATGTTCTTAGACATGACTGCTGTTGCTAGAAAAATTTCAGCTTTTCAACCTTTCGTTAAAGAAATTAGAATACATCTCTGTCAAAAATCAGAAGCTAACAAAGGTGTAAGGTAAATCTGCAATTCGTAAATAAGAATCTTTTACATTCTTTATTTAGCCTAGTAGACCAAGGGAATAATAATATAGATTAAAGAACCAGTAGGCCTATGCAATTGTGCCAAAGTAGGATATGTAAACACAAACCCTCACATCTTTTTTCTAAATTGGAATTGAGAATAATTGTATGTTTCAATGAATAGATAAAAACTTGGGTAAATTTTTACCAAATCATATTATCGAGTTTCAAATAAAGTGAATAGCCTATACCATTTGATGCCTTTTTGGTAAATATCTACCAAATCATATTATTGAGTTAGGAATAAAGTGAATACACCATTCAATGTCTTTTTTATGCTGATTATGGATATAATAATCATTTTTATCAGAAATGATTTTCAGTCCCCCCCCCTAACCTAACCCCCAACCCCATATGTGCAAATATATATCCTGAATTGACATATATAGGGGGGGGGCTAAAATTCATTTCCAATAGAAATGATTGTTTTATTCGTAATCAGCATAAAAAAGGCATCAAATGGTATATTCACTTTATTTGAAACTCAATAATATGATTTGGTATATATTTACCGCATTTTTACGCTCTTTATGAATATGATAATCATTTTTGTTGGAAATGAATTTTAGGCCCCACCCCTATATATATACCAATTCAGGGTATATATTTGCACATTAGGGGGGTGGGGGGGAGTGTTAAACTTACCTCTCATTTACATCAGAATTAAAATTTACCCCCACCCCCCGAATGTGCAAATATATACCCTGAATTGTATAAATAGGAGTGGGGATAAAATTCATTTTTTTTTTACAAAAATGATTATTATATTTGTAAAGAGCATTAAAATAGGCATTGAGTGGTACAAAAACAGAATAGGCCTACTTTATTAGCAAAATTGTGAAAACTACAACTTGGAAATATGCTCCCAGAATACAGAAATGTCCTCAAGAATTGCATTAAAATGAACTCAGTCTTCTGCCTCTACAGTTGCCTGCCACATATACTCTGCTAAATATGAATATAAATGATGGTGGGATGTACCTCAGTGCTGTTTGTTCCTCTACTTTGAGAAACCCTGCATTCTCTCTACTTTTTGGGTAGAGGTGCTGGTTTCTGGGTTGACAAAATTATTTTTGTGGTTTACTTTCAAATGAGTGAAGCTTGCGTGTTCCAGCTCAATTGTGCTGTAGCCCTTCCAACAATCTGAAATGGTTTTTGAACCTCCATGGTCAGACACTATATTCTATCACTAGTCAAAGCAAACTCTCCAGTGTCCTCAAGAACTCTGTTAATAATGAACTAAAATGAACTAGGTCAAGAATCATGTTCATAATGAACTTTTCTTTGTCTTTGAAACTGTCAGCCAATGTAGATGCTCCCAATTTAATAATTCACAAATTACCTTCACAATTTTGCTTATAAAAGTATTCTATTTTCATGCTATAAAGTGGGCAAACATGTTTTGAAACTATAGTCAAGGTTGTATAAGACAACCAGACTGGCTTTTTGTTATTGATATCAACTGTACAAGAATATGCAGCATAGCTTCACGTGCACATTGCAAAAAAGTTGGCAAACCTATAAAGTGGTCCAACATGTTTTGAGAGTATAGTCAAGTTTGTGTAAGACAACCAGACTGGTTTTTTGTTATTGATATCAACTGTACAAGAATATGCAGCATAGCTTCACGTGCACATTGCAAAAAAGTTGGCAAACCTCTAAAGTGGTCAAACACGCTTTGAGAGTATGGTTGTGATTGTATAAGACAACCAGACTGGCTTTTTGTTATTGATATCAACTGTACAAGAATATGCAGCATAGCTTCATGTGCACATTGCAAAAAAGTTGGCAAACCTATAAAGTGGCCCTACACCTTTTCAAAGAGAGTGAGTACCCCCTCACATGGTATACACTACAGCTTGACATGCACCTTGTAAAAAACAAGTTTTTTTTTTTTTTTGGTATATATTTTGAGCAAGTTGTTCATTTCTAAGTCAGTTGATTAATAGAAGTTCTAATAAACCTAAAGAATCAGTTTGCTCATTCTAAATGGAGAATAAGAGATTTATAATGGTAAGTAAATACACTTTATTCCTTGACTAATATAATCGTTTTTATTTCCTAGCGCTGAGTTCCACACGGAATTATCTATCATTTTGACTTTCACACAGAAAGGTGAACTTTTCCGTAAATATGCGAGCTAAGATAAATTCCACATGTCCATAACAGCTGTTTTGATTAGAAGGTTGTTTTTTTTTTGTGAGATTGCATTTCACTACTCTTTAAGCAAACTCAACGAGAAGATCATTTTAAAAATATTTTTGGGGGATGGGTTGAAGGGTGCAGGTTGTCTTAGAGTACTTTTAGTGTGATACTGTGGGCCCAGTTGCTAGTGAAAAACCCGTGTGGATGACTTGAAATAAAATTTTTTAACAAGAAATCTCTGAATTAATATTTTTGGGGGATGGGTTGATGGCAGAAGGATCTCTTAGAGTACTTATAGTGTGATAGTGGGGGGCGAGTTGCTAGCGGAAAACCCGTGTGGTTGACTTGAAATAAAAATTTTTAACAAAAAATCTCTGAATAAATATTTTTGGGGGATGGGTTGATGGCAGAAGGATCTCTTAGAGTACTTATAGTGCTGTACTGTGGGCCAAGTTGCTAGCGAAAAAACCCATGTGGATGACTTGAAATAAAATTTTTTAACGAGAAATCTCTGAATAAATATTTTTTTTTTGGGGGGGGGGGTGGGTTGATGGCAGAAGGATCTCTTAGAGTACTTATAGTATGATAGTGGGGGGGGGGGCGAGTTGCTAGCAAAAAACCCATGTGGATGACTTGAAATAAAATTTTTTAACAAGAAATCTTTGAATAAATATTTTTGGGGGATGGGTTGATGGCAGAAGGATCTCTTAAGAGTACTTATAGTGTGATAGTGGGGGGCGAGTTGCTAGCAAAAAACCCATGTGGATGACTTGAAATAAAAAATTTTAACCAAGAAATCTCTGAGTAAATATTTTTTGGGGGATGGGTTGAAGGCTACAGGTTGTCTTAGCTTACTTATAGTGCCGTAATGTAGACCGAGGGGTTAGTAGAAAACTCATGGGAGTGAAATGGAATAAAATTTTTTAATAATAAATCTTTTAAATAATATTTTTGGGGGGATGGTTTAATGGGAGAAGGATCCCTTGGCGCAGTTTCAGTGTGATAGTGTGTGGCGAGTTGCTAGCGAAAAACCCGTGTGGATGACTTGAAATAAAAATTTTTAACAAGAAATCTCTGAATAAATATTTTTTGGGGGATGGGTTGATGGCAGAAGGATCTCTTAGAGTACTTATTGTGTGATAGTGGGGGGGGGGGGGGCGAGTTGCTAGCAAAAAACCCATGTGGTTGACTTTAAAAAAAAATTTTTAACAAGAAATCTCTTAATAAATATTTTTGAGGGGTGGGTTGATGGCAGAAGGATCTCTTAGAGTACTTTTAGTGCTGTACTATGGGCCGAGTTGCTGGCGAAAAACCCGTGTGGATGACTTGAAATAAAATTTTTTAACAAGAAATCTCTGAATAAATATTTTTGGGGGGTGGGTTGATGGCAGAAGGATCTCTTAGAGTACTTATAGTGTGATAGTGGGAGGCGAGTTGCTAGCGAAAAATCCGTGTGGATGAATTGAATTAAAATTTTTTAACAAGAAATCTCGGAATACATATTTTTGGGGGGTGGGTTGAAGACAGCAGGTTGTCTTAGCGTACTTATAGTGCTATTATGTGGGCCAAGTTGTTAGTAAAAAACCCGTGTGAATGACATCAATTCAAATATTTTAACATTAAATCTCTTAATAAATATTTTTTTTTTGGGGGGGAGGGGGTGGGTTGATGGCAGAAGGATCTCTTAGAGCACTTATAGTGTGATAGTGGGGGAGGGGGGGGGCGAGTTGCTAGCGAAAAACCCGTGTGGATGAATTTAAATAAAAAGTTTTAACAAGAAATCTCTGAATAAATATTTTTGGGGGGATGGGTTGATGGCAGAAGGATCTCTTAGAGTACTTATAGTGTGATAGTGGGGGGGGGGGCGAGTTGCTAAGGAAAAACCCATGTGGATGACTTGAAATAAAAATTTTTAACAAGAAATCTCTGAATAAATATTTTTTGGGGGATGGATTGATGGCATATGGCAGATGGATCTCTTAGAGTACTTTTAGTGTGATAGTGGGAGGCGAGTTGCTAGCGGAAAACCCGTGTGGTTGACTTGAAATAAAATTTTTTAACAAGAAATCTCTGAATAAATATTTTTGGGGGATGGGTTGATAGCAGAAGGATCTCTTAGAGTACTTATAGTGCTGTACTGTGGGCCAAGTTGCTAGCGAAAAAACCCATGTGGATGACTTGAAATAAAATTTTTTAACGAGAAATCTCTGAATAAATATTTTTTTTTTGGGGGGGGGGTGGGTTGATGGCAGAAGGATCTCTTAGAGTACTTATAGTATGATAGTGGGGGGGGGGGCGAGTTGCTAGCAAAAAACCCATGTGGATGACTTGAAATAAAATTTTTTAACAAGAAATCTTTGAATAAATATTTTTGGGGGGATGGGTTGATGGCAGAAGGATCTCTTAAGAGTACTTATAGTGTGATAGTGGGGGGGCGAGTTGCTAGCAAAAAACCCATGTGGATGACTTGAAATAAAAATTTTTAACCAAGAAATCTCTGAGTAAATATTTTTTGGGGGATGGGTTGAAGGCTGCAGGTTGTCTTAGAGTACTTTTAGTGCTGTAATGTGGACCGAGTTGCTAGCAAAAAATCCATGTGGATGAAATGAAAAAAAATTTTTTAAAAATAAATTTCTTAATAAATATTTTTGGGGGGTGGGTTGTTGGCCGAAGGAGCTCTTAGCGTACTTATAGTGGGATAGTGGGGGGCTAGTTGCTAGCGAAAAACCCGTGTGGATGACTTGGAATAAAAAATTTTAACAAGAAATCTCTTAATAAATATTTTTGGGGGGGTGGGTTGATGGCAGAAGGATCTCTTAGAGCACTTATAGTGTGATAGTGGGGGGGGGGGCGAGTTGCTAGCAAAAAACCCATGTGGATGACATGAAATAAAAATTTTTAACAAGAAATCTCTGAATAAATATTTTTGGGGGCGGGGTTGTTGGCAGAAGGATCTCTTAGAGTACTTTTAGTGCTATACAGTAGGCCGAGTTGCTAGCGAAAAACCCATGTGAATGAAATGAAATAAAATTTTTTAACAATAAATATCTGAATAAATATTTTTGGGGGGTGGGTTGTTGGCAGAAGGATCTCTTAGAGTACTTATAGTGTGATAGTGGGAGGCGAGTTGCTAGCAAAAAACCCATGTGGTTGACTTGAAATAAAATTTTTTAACAAGAAATCTCTGAATAAATATTTTTGGGGGATGGGTTGATGGCAGAAGGATCTCTTAGAGTGCTTATAGTGCTGTACTGTGGGCCGAGTTGCTAGCGAAAAACCCATGTGGATGACTTGAAATCAAATTTTTTAACAAGAAATCTCTGAATAAATATTTTTTTTTTGGGGGGGGCGGGGGTGGGTTGATGGCAGAAGGATCTCTTAGAGTACTTATAGTGTGATAGTGGGGGAGGGGGGGGGCGAGTTGCTAGCAAAAACCCCGGGTGGATGACTTGAAATAAAAATTTTTAACAAGAAATCTCTGAATAAATATTTTTGGGGGATGGGTTGATGGCAGAAGGATGTCTTAGACTACTTATAGTGTGATAGTGGGGGGGGGGGCGAGTTTCTAAGGAAAAACCCATGTGGATGACTTGAAATAAAAATTTTTAACAAGAAATCTCTGAATAAATATTTTTTGGGGGATGGATTGATGGCATATGGCAGATGGATCTCTTAGAGTACTTTTAGTGCTGTAATGTGGGCCGAGTTGCTAGCGAAAAAGCCGTGTAGATGACTTGGAATAAAAAATTTTAACAAGAAATCTCTGAATAAATATTTTTGGGGGGTGGGTTGATGGCAGAAGGATCTCTTAGCGAAGTTTTAGTGGGATACCGTGGGGCGAGTTGCTAGCGAAAAACCCGTGTGGATGACTTTGAATAAAAAATTTTAACAAGAAATCTCTGAAAAAATTTTTTTGGGGGAGTGGGTTGAAGGCAGAAAGATCTCTTAGAGTAGTTATAGTGTGATAGTGGGGGGCGAGTTGCTAGCGATAAACCCGTGTGGTTGACTTGAAATAAAAATTTTTAACAAAAAATCTCTGAATAAATATTTTTGGGTGATGGGTTGAAGGCAGCAGGTTGTCTTAGAGTATTTTTAGTGCTATACTGTGGGCTGAGTTGCTGGCAAAAAATCCGTGTGGATGAATTGAATTAAAATTTTTTAACAAGAAATCTCTGAATAAATATTTTTGGGGGACGGGTTGATGGCAGAAGGATCTCTTAGAGTACTTATAGTGTGATAGTGGGGGGGGCGAGTTGCTCGCGAAAAACTCGTGTGGATGACTTTGAATAAAAAGTTTTAACAATAAATCTTTGAATTAATATTTTTGAGGGGTGGGTTGATGGCAGAAGGATCTCTTAGAGTACTTTTAGTGCTGTACTGTGGGCCGAGTTGCTAGCGAAAAACCCATGTGAATGACTTCAAATAAAAATTTTTAACAAGAAATCTCTTAATAAATATTTTTGAGGGGTGGTTTGATGGCAGAAGGATCCCTTAGCGCACATTTAGTGTGATAGCGGGGGGCGTTATTTAATACCCCGGTAAACATATGACTAGAAAATACTGAAGTTGATTTTTATTTCCAGGACTTGGATATTCAAATGTCAAGTGAAAAACGAACAAAGCTTAATCATGATACAGGCAGCACTAACATGAATTCGACAAGAGAAACCGTAATTCACTATGCACCACGAGCACTTTGTAGCGAGCTAACTGCAACTTCTATGGTAAGCACCATTTATCAGATAGCTAAGGGGGGGGTCAGTTGTATTTGGGTTCGGTTATACAAAGAATCAATTATATGGGGAGTTCACTTACACGATGGTTCAGTTACACATGGTTTAGTTAAATGGAGTGGAGTTACATGGGGGTTCAGTTACATGAGGGTTCAGTTGCACGAGGGTTCAGAAACTTGGGATTCAGTCAAAGAAGGCCTTCTCCACAGATATTTTTCTTAAAATGTATTTTATAGCTATTACCTAAACGTTCCGTTGTCTTTCTCACACCTACTAGTAAATATTTATCAGGCTTTCATTTTTTCTGTTCAATTATTTTCAGTGTAAGCCAATATAATGTTGGGGAGGGGAATAATACCTCCTCAACAGATATTTATTAATGTATTTTATAGTGGTTAACCAAACATTGTGTTATGTTTCTCACACCAACTAGTAGATATTTATCAGGCTTTTATTTTTTCTGTTCAATTATTTTCAGTGAAAGCCAATAAAATGTTAGAAAGAGGGAAATTACGTTTTGAGTCGGTAAAAAAAAAAAATTGACATAGTCTTAACTATATAAAATAATGAATATTTCACATGGGAAATAAAGCCATTTTTACCATTTCAAGCCTCAGAAGAAAATACGAATAGTGGAATTAAAAACAACGACTGACATCTGGGACACTGTACCACTAACCACGGACGAGGAGATGGATCTCGTAGATCAAACTGCTTCATTTGAAAGATGGTATAGTTTCATGAAGACTTGGGACCATCAGGCACAGTGCTACGAGTTAGACCACTATTACGCCTTTTCATTTTAAATGTTATTACTGATCCAAGTAAAATCGATACCATTATACCTCATTCTTTTATTCTAACTTAAATTATAGGAGTAGGACTTCATTTCCTCGACTAAATCAGTTTATTCAAGTATAATGGTGAACAAAAAGACAATTAATTCACCGTATTCTTCTTCTTCTTCATATCAAGCGCCCACGCCTCCTTCTCACTCGGGCTCAGTTGACGTCTTAATATCCGATAGAAATTGCATATACCACTCGTCCTCCATACCTCATAAAACCCATCATTGGTGATATAGTGGGAATCATCAATCTTAGGGTCCCGATCTAGACATGAAAATTAAAAGGCTTAAAATATATGAAATTTGTATAAGATGTAATGGACAAAAATTATTACTTCATGATCGATCTGATATACATAAAGATAATGTATTAAAAAAAAAGACCATTATAACTTTTGATTTTTTTGTTAAATAATTTAAGTCAAAAATTTTTTCTAAAAAAAAGGTTACTATTGAGAGGAATTGCTTCTACTGTACAACCCCCAACCATGAATCTATGAACAAACCATTTTTTTTTCAGGATTTTATTGATGAGAATGTGGATAATGTATGGTTCACATTCCCATTGAGTGAAGAAGAAGAACTGGAACTCTGCAATCTAATTGAGGAACCTAGCATTATAAAACCAGTGGTGCACCAACAAATTCAACCCTTAAGGTGTCGTAGGAAAATACACAGTGAAAATATCCCCTTACACATTTACAACGATTCGCGTGATACAAGAAAACGGATAAGGACACTTGTAAAAACACAGAAAAAGGATAGACATAGCCTTCTGTATAATGGGAGAGATGTGAGACGCTTTAGTCAATTAAACCACGCAATGCAATATCCCGTGATATCGATATGCTAAGCATTCCAAAACAAGAAAATTATTCAGTGACCCAAGAGATTTTTTTTTTTAATGTTTCTATACATTATATTTTGGAAATTAAAGACTATCCTTATCATTAAAATGTCAATCAACAATAGATATTTTTAAATGTCTTACAAGTTCAAAACGGTTAATATCCTACCATAGGCGACTTGAATTTCACTTTAAGCAATTAATTGTAACAATAGTAGATTTTTTTTTTTCATATCAAGCATTTTCAAATGGTGATAAATCTTCCAACGAATCAATAGAAGAAAATATTGGCCTTAAAATTGAAATGGGAAGCTCACAAAGTTTCGCAAAACAAATTCTTCTATTCATGGTCCAACTCATAAGGACCAACTGAATGTACATCATACATTTTTAACGTTTTTATACGATATATTTTGGAAATTAAGGCTGTTGTTATCATTAAAATGTCAATCAACAAAAGATATATTTTAATGTTTCTCCAGTTCAAACGGTTAATACCCCACCATATGCGACTCAAATTTCACTTTTAACAGCTGTAACAATAATGCTTTACCACAAACATTTTATTACAATTTCTAATTATTTTAGCTAAGAGTATCGTTTTGTCTACATTCAACAGTTGAAAATATCTGAACGCATTTAAGGTATACTATGAATGGCTTTGCAAAAAACATGAAAATACTACTACTACTACTACTAGTAACAACACACTACAGTTCAAAACCATCTGAGGTATTTTAAATCCCCCTTCCCCCCAAACTCAAATTTTCCAAAATTCTACTTTAGAGACCTTTTTTAAAATATTTCTAAAGCACTACAAACATCAGAATCGACATTAGAGGACAATTTATGTCATGGGGAGATGTTTTTTAAAATCCCCCTTCCCCCAAACTGAAAATTTTTGTTTAATGCGTATTTTTTATTAAGAAATTACTTCTTTTTTTTTTTTTTTTTTTTTTTTTTTTTTTAGTGACCTGCGTTAATCCCCCCCCTGGAAAATACCCACTCCTTTCAGAAAACATCCCCTCTGGATAATACCCCAGAAAAACGCCCCTCCGAAGATCCCCCCCCCCCCGGAAATTTCCACTCCTGCGCAAAGGACTAGAACTCTCAATTTCTGATCCAATGAGCACACTCCGAAGTTTCTGCGACCTTGAGGTGGAGGTGTAGATGAGGAAGGGATGGTCCTCCTCCTGTACGGAATGAATTCTGCTCATTTTGGGGTTTAGAGTTATTATTTACTTTCATATTAACAGCGTAAGTAGAGAGGGGTCAGGAGGTCCCACGAGTACCACGTGGTTTATGGTTTTCTCAGAAAAGAACAACCTTTGAGTGCTCCATTGTTTCAGTTAGAGGTTAAACCAAGTGCATGGGATTTTTTGAATTTTTTCGTTGTTCAGATATGCAACAATGATAAAGTTTTTTACTAATGGGGAAAATAACTACATTTGAGTGCATCACTTTTAAAGTTAGGAGGTGAAACCATGACAAGAAGAATTTTTGAGATTTTTCATTGGCCAAAGATGCAACAGTGGTATACTTTTTTTAAACCATGGAAAAGAACGACTATTGAATGCTTCGCTGTTTAAGTTAAGAGGTGAAACAAAGACCAGAGGAATTTTTTTAGATTTTTCATTGGTCAAGCAATTTCCACTATTTAATGCCCCCCTCCGCCACGACCCGCCGCAGCGGCCACCGTGGCGACTCCTGCCATAAAAAACTTTAGCGTAAAGAGCGATGCGCTGAGGAGGGGACAGCCCCTTTCATATACTGAATAATTTCAGTTCGTTTTAAGTTTTAACGTCGTTCCTTACTTTCAGTTAAAAAAACTTGTTTTTTTTTTTAATTATGTTTAAAAAATAAATGTTGCCATAAGACTGAATATAAAAGCACTTTGTGTGTGCTGATTCGCAATAAGAGTTTAAAATTGGGAAGTTCTTTTTTTGTTTTTTTGGTGTAGTTGTTTTTTATTTTTGTTTGTTCGACTTGATAGAAATTCGGAAACCAGTTGATAGTTGAATTCACCTCTTGGAGACACAATACAGAAATTTAATTCAGGAAATTATATAAAAAATTTACAAATTCTTTATTAACATTCATTATCGATTGAATTCACTTCCTAGACAGACAATACATCAATTTCACAAAATCTAAGTATAAGAGTGATTAAATTCTATATCAACCTCCATTTCTCGGATACATCGGAAAAAGTTGACAAAATCTAAGTACCAGAAAGAATAAATTCATTTTCAAAGTTTTTATCGGATACATCAGATAACAGTCATAAAATCCAAGTTCTATTCATTTTGGCTTCATGTGTTGATACGTTGAATTTAGATTAGACCGGTTTTTCTTTCTATAGTAGAGACTAGCGTATATTTTTAGAGTTGAAAAAAAACTCTGGTTAGTCTGAAGTTGATTGTGAGAGTGTTAGGACTCTAAAAAATGGATAGATGGCTAAATGGATAGACGGGAAAATGGCTAACAGCCTATTATTTCGGGATTAGACAATAGACAATGGATTGGTTATCTTGGAATTTTCATTCTCTTGGTTTTGTTACTTAATGGCAAAAATTGCAGAAAATACGACTCTGGTATAATTTTTGAAAAGTTGTTTATTTAGGGGGGGAGATAAAAGCCTCTTATTTTGGGATTAGACCATAGACAATTGATCGGGTATCTTAGAATTTCCATTCTCTTGGTTTTGTTACTTAGTGGCAAAAATGGCAGAAAATACCGCTCTGGTGTAGTTTTTCAAAAGATGTGTATGGAGGAGGTAGCTAAAAGCCTCTCATTTCGGGCTTAGACCATAAACAATCAATTGGCTATCTTAGAATTTTCATTCTCTTGGTTTTGTCACTTAGTGGCAAAAATGGCAGAAAATCATGGAAAAGAACGACTTTTGAATGCCTCGCTGTTTAAGTTAAGAGGTGAAATCAAGACCAGAGGAATTTTTGAGATTTTTCATTTGTCAAAGATGCAACAATGGTACATTTTTTAATAGCATGGAAAAGAACGACTTTTGAATGCCTCGCTGTTTAAGATAGGAGTTAAAATCAAGACCAGAGGAGTTTTTTTTAGATTTTTCATTGGTCAAAGATGCAACAATGGTATATTTTTTTTAATAGCATGGAAAAGAATGACTTTTAAATGCCTCGCTGTTTAAGTTAAGAAGTGAATACAAGACCAGAGGAGTTTTTGAGATTTTTCATTGGTCAGAGATGCAACAATGGTACACTTTTTAATAGCATGGAAAAGAACGACTTTTGAATGCCTCGCTGTTTAAGTTAAGAGGTGATATCAAGACCTGAGGAATTTTTGAGATTTTTCATTGGTCAGAGATGCAACAATGGTACACTTTTTTAATAGCGTGGAAAACAACGACTATTGAATGCCTCGCTCTTTAAGTTAAGAGGTGAAACCAAGACCAGAAGAATTTTTTAGATTTTTTGTTGGCCAAAGATGAAATCATGGTACTTTGTTTTTAATTATTTTTGAAAAGAACAACTTTTGAATGCCTTGCTGTTTAAGTTAGGAGGTAAAACGATGACCAGAGGAGTTTTTAGATTTTTTATCGATCAAAAATTCAACAATGATACATTTTTTTTTAATAGCATGGAAAAGAACGACTTTTGAATGCCTCGCTGTTTAAGTTAAGAGGTGAAATCAAGACCAGAGGAATTTTGGAGATTTTTCATTGGTCGGAGATGCAAGAGGTCAGAGATGCAACAATGGTACACTTTTTTAATAGCATGGAAAAAACGACTTTTGAATGCCTCGCTGTTTAAGTTAAGAGGGGAAATCAAGACCAGAGGAGTTTTTGAGATTTTTCATTGGTTAGAGATTCAACAATGGTACACTTTTTTCAAAACGTGGAAAAGAACGACTTTTGAATGCCTCGTTGTTTAAGTTAAGAGGTGAAACCAAGACCAGAGGAATTTTTTAGATTTTTCATTGGTCAGAGATGCAAAAATAGTACTTTTTTTTTTTTTTAATAGCATGGAAAAGAACAACCTTTGAGTGTTCCACTGTTTAAGTTAAGAGGTGAAATCAAGACCAGATAAATTTTTTTAATTTTTTCACTGGTCATAGATTCAAGAATAGTACAGTTTTTCACTTACATGGAAAAGAAAGACTATTGAATGCCTCGCTTTTCAATTTAGGAGGTTAAACGACTACCATATGAAATTTTTAAATGTTTCTTTGGTCGGAGATGCAACAACGGTATACTTTTTTTAAAGCATGGAAAAGAATGAGTATTGAATGCCTCGATGTTTAAGATAAGAGGTGAAACAAAGACCAAAGGAATTTCTTAGATTTTTCATTAGTCAACCAATTTCCACTATTTCATGGCTCCCTACACCCTGACCCACCTCAGTAGCCACCGTGGTGATTCCTGCCATGAAAACCCTTCGCGTAGAGAGCGATGCGTTGAGGAGGGGACAGCCCCTTGCATATACAGAATAATTTCTGTTCGTTTTAAGTTTTGACGTCGTTCCTTACTTTCAGTTAAAAAAACTTGTATTTTTTTTAATTATGTTTAAAAACTAAATTTTGCCATAAGACTGAATAAAAAACACTTTGTGTGTGCTGTTTCGTAATAAGAGTTTAAAATTGGGAAGTTCTTTTTTTTGTTTTTTTTTTGGTTTAGTTGTTTTTTATTTTTTGTTTGTTTGACTTGATAGAAATTCTGAAACAAGTTGGTAGTTGAATTCACCTCTTTGAGACACAATACAGAAATTTAATTCAGGAAATTATATAAAAAAATTGAACAAATTCTTTATTAACATTCATTATCGATTGAAGTCGCTTCCTAGACAGACAATACATCAATTTCACAAAATCTAAGCATAACAGTGATTAAATTCTATATCAACCTCCATTTCTCGGATACATCGGGCAAAGTTGACAAAATCTAAGTACCAGAAAGAATAAATTCATTTTCAAAGTTTTTATCGAATACATCAGATAACAGTCATAAAATTGAAGTTCTATTCATTTTGGCGTCATGTGTTGTTACGTTGAATTTAGATTAGACCGGTTTTTCTTTCTATAGTAGAGACTAGCGTATATTTTTAGAGTAGAAAAAAAAATTCTGGTTAGCCCGAAGTTGATTGTGAGAGTGTTAGGACTCTAAAAAATGGATAGATGGCTAAATGGATAGACGGGAAAATGGCTAACAGCCTCTTAATTCAGGCTTAGACCATAAACAATCGATTGGCTGTCTTGGTATTTCCATTCTTTTGGTTTTGTTACTTAATGGCAAAATTGGCAGAAAATACCGCTCTGGTATAATTTTTAAAAAGATGTTTATTGAGGGAGGGAGCTAACAGCCTCTGATTTCGGGATTAGACCATTAACAATCGATTGGCTATCTTGGAATTTCTATTCTCTTAGTTTTGTTACTTAGTGGCAAAAATGGCAGAAAATACCGCTCTGGTGTAGTTTTTCAAAAGATGTGTATGGAGGAGGTAGCTAAAAGCCTCTCATTTCGGGCTTAGACCATAAACAATCGATTGGCTATCTTAGAATTTTCATTCTCTTGGTTTTGTCACTTAGTGGCAAAAATGGCAGAAAATCATGGAAAAGAACGACTTTTGAATGCCTCGCTGTTTAAGTTAAGAGGTTAAATCAAGACCAGAGGAATTTTTTAGATTTTTCATTGGTCAGAGATGCAACAATGGTACATTTTTTTAATAGCATGGAAAAGAATGACTATTGAATACCTCGCTGTTTAAGTTAGGAGGTGAAATCAAGACCAGAGGAGTTTTTTTTAGATTTTTCATTGGTCAAAGATGCAGCAATGGTATATTTTTTTTTAATAACATGGAAAAGAACGACTTTTAAATGCCTCGCTGTTTAAGTTAAGGAGTGAAATCAAGACCAGAGGAGTTTTTGAGATTTTTCATTTGTCAGAGATGCAACAATGGTACACTTTTTTAATAGCATTGAAAAGAACGACTTTTGAATGCCTCGCTGTTTAAGTTAAGAGGGGAAATCAAGACCGGAGGAGTTTTCGAGATTTTTCATTGGTCAGAGATTCAACAATGGTACACTTTTTTAATAGTATGGAAAAGAACGACTTTTGAAAGCCTCGCTGTTTAAGTTAAGAGATGAAACCAAGACCAGAGGAATTTTTAAGATTTTTTCATTGGTCAGAGATGCAACAATGGTACATTTTTTTTAATAGCATGGAAAAGAGCGACTATTGAATACCTTGCTGTTTAAGTTAAGATGTGAAATCAAGACCAGAGGAGTTTTTTTTAGACTTTTCATTAATCAGAGATGCAACAATGGTACAGTTTTTTAATAGCATGGAAAACAACGAGTTTTGAATGCCTCGCTGTTTAAGTTAAGAGGTGAAATCAAGACCAGAGGAATTTTTTAGATTTTTCATTGGTCAAAAATTCAACAATGATACATGTTTTTTAGTAGCATGGAAAAGAACGTCTATTGAATGCCTCACTGTTTAAGTTAAGATGTGAAACCAAGACCAGAGGAATTTTTTAGATTTTTCATTGGTCAGAGATGCAACAATGGTACTGTTTTTAATAGCACGGAAAAGAACGACTATTGAATACCTCGCTGTTTAAGTTAAGAGGTGAAATCAAGACCAGAGGAATTTTTGAGATTTTTCATTGGTCAGAGATGTAACAATGGTACACTTTTTCAATAGCATGGAAAACAACGAGTTTTGAATGCCTCGCTGTTTAAGTTAAGAGGTGAAATCAAGACCAGAGGAATTCTTTAGATTTTTCATTGGTCAAAAATTCAACAATGATACATTTTTTTTAATAGCATGGAAAAGAATGACTTTTGAATGCCTCGCTGTTTAAGTTAACAGGTGAAATCAAGACCAGAGGAGTTTTTGAGATTTTTCATTGGTCGGAGATGCAAGAGGTCAGAGATACAACAATGTTACACTTTTTTAATAGCATGGAAAAGAACGACTTTTGAATGCCTCGCTGTTTAAGTTAAGAGGGGAAATCAAGACCAGAGGAGTTTTTGAGATTTTTCATTGGTCAGATATTGAACAATGGTACACTTTTTTCATAGCGTGGAAAAGAACGACTTTTGAACGCCTCGTTGTTTAAGTTAAGAGGTGAAACCAAGACCAGAGGAATTTTTTGAGATTTTTCATTGGTCAGAGATGCAACAATAGTACATATTTTTTTTTTTTTTTTAATAGCATGGAAAAGAACGACTTTTGAGTGTTTCGCTGTTTAAGTTAGAGGTGAAATCAAGACCAGAGGAATTTTTGAGATTTTTAATTGGTCAGAGATGCAACAAGGGTACACTTTTTTAATAGCATGGAAAAGAACGACATTTGAATGCATTACTGT